>NC_057802.1:136000828-136029842 GCF_018294505.1 Triticum aestivum
GGGGAATGACGGCCGGGCTAAGGGGGCAGCTCGCGCGGTTGGCGGCGGCGGCGCCTGCGTTGACGGGGGCGGCTGCGAGTGGGGCTCCGGCGGCGGGGAGTCCAGGCTGGGGTGAGAGAGGTGGGGCAGGGCACCGGCGTGGAGATCCAGGGCCGGCGGTAGGAGGCGAGCTATGGTCAGGGGGCGGCGACGAGGCCGGGGTGGCCGCCGGCGGGGCGCACGTCGTGGCCAGGGTGGCCGGTGGTGGGAGGCGACGGGGTCGGGGTGGCCGGCGGCAGGAGGTGCACTGGCATCGGCAGTTGCGGAGGAGGGGTGCACGGCGCTGGATCAGGGAGGAAGTGGTGAGCGCGGGCGTAGCTTTTTTTCTTTTTCTTTTTGTGAGTTCGGGAACACCTTCGCTGCTCCTATATAGGCCTCGGATCCAAATAGTTATTCTAATCCCAAGATTAGAATAGTTAATATTAGCAGAATAGTTATTCTGCTAACACTTCTGCACTGCACTTTCAGTAGCAAAGGTACTGCAATACACAGACTAGTAAACTTCGTGTGGGGAAAAAACTGCACGCGGTATTTTTTCAGTACTGTTTTTGCTCCAGTTTTTTAACCGTTTATCGGAACGACGCGTGTAATATACCATTGAGAAGCTATGGATTAGGCACAACTTCGCCATGTTGAACACTTCTCGAGATTCATCATATTTTAAGAGCAGTTTCAAAAACGGTGCAGCTCACGACGAACGTCAGCGAGCGTTTTTTTGCGTTTTTTCTAAACCGCTCGTCGGAATGAAGCAAATGATACACCCTTGGAAAGATATCATCGAGGCGCATCTTTTACATAAATATTATTTTCTCTAATTCGTTACGGTTTAAGAGCAGTTTTAAATTTACTAAATTGCGGAATTCTGTTTTTTTTTTATTTTACAATTTTCGGTACTATTTTCACTCTAGTTTTTGAACCGTTTGTCGAAACAAGGCGTATGATACGCCGTTGGAAAGCTACGGACGAGGCACAACTTTCATATGTTGCAATGTTTTTGAGATTCCTTACGGTTTTTAGTTAATTTTAAAAATCGTGCGGCTGACAACGAGAGGCAGCGGCCTTTTTTGCGAAATTTTTACAAACCGCTGGTCGAAATGATACAAATCATACCCCATTGGAAAGATATCGATGAGGCGCAACTTTTTCATGTAGAACACTCTCTCTGATTCCTTGCCGTTTAAGAGTAATTTTGATTTTAACGAAATGAGGACACTATTTTTTCGCGACACCAAAATCGACGAGTGAACTTTATCGGATAGAAAACCGCGCTGCTTGATACTGAAAACCGCACTGCATCAGATGGGCAAGCGAACTTCATGGTTTTCTTTTTGTTAGACGTAAATTTTTCAAGACAATCATTCTTTTATTTTGTCGTCTCAGTAACATTTTTTCAACACTTCACGTTGCGAGTAAGTGAACCGCAACACTACCAAGGGTGAGCCGCATGAGTATTTTGTTGTCTTTTTTATACATTGCTATTGGAGGGGACTACATTAAAATTAATTTTTGCTTTGTTATACAACATGTGGCCATATAATGAACCTCTCACAGAGTGTGTTTTACATGGACAAAGAAGTGAACCCCATGGTCGAGAGAAATGTACTGCGACACTAGTAGTTAACTGCACTGTTTTTTTTCTGCTCCCTAATTTTGGATTTTTCCACTTTTTTGTTGACGAGTCTAAACTCCTGTGATAAGGCGAGTGAACCACACTTATTCTTCTACAGAGACATAGTGAACTTCACGAACAACAATTCTTCAGCTTTTCCTTTTTACGCTTTCAACAGTGAGATTTTGCAGACACTCTGTTTTTTGCGATACCAAAATCGATGAGTGAACTATATCGGGCAAAAAACCACACTGCATCAGACTGAAAACCGCACTGCATCCGACGAGCAACATTGTGCACCGTTGTTTCTATAGAAAATATTATAAAGCGAGCTGCGGTTTTTTATGGAGTGAACCTCTAGGCCCAGTGAAGTGAACCGCCCACTCCCATACTAGCAGGGTACACTTTCATTGTGTCTCTTCTGGTTTGGATCACAAGGAATAGAGTGAAGCACAGTAGCGAACCTCCCAAAGAGTAATGCAGTGCGGCTCACGTGGCGATGCAGTGCGGGAGGGGACGAACATGCCTCATGGAGGAAGCCACGATGGTGGAGGGAGAGTAGGAAGAAGGTCGAGCAGGGGTGAGGGTGTGGGTGCCACTTGACTCTTGTACAAAATGAACTGTAGTGATTTTTCTTAACAAATACAAATAGAGACCTCATCTTTTGCGGAAAATCCTTAAAAACTAAATTAAAAAGCAATTGGGTCCATTTTTTCCTCCCACACCGAACTGCATGTTGGAGGAGTCAAATTCCATGCCCAGGCATGTCCCCGAACTTGCACTAGCAGCACCCATTTTTTCAATGGAACCAAGTAGAGAACCCATCCTTGGAGGTACCCTATAATTTCTTGTTGTACAAAGTAGTTTAAAAATATGCACAATGAACCTCCCAAGTAGCGGAAACGAACTTCTGATATGCCCGCACACACATCTCAAAAACACACATCCAGTACGTCGGATCACCACAGGATCACCGAGTTGATCCAGTACATCCAGTAGCGTGCTGGCGAAGGAACTGCAAGCGGGCATGCTGCCGAACGACTTGCCGTCGTTCTCCTGTCGGTGCTCGGTGAACTGCAAGCAAGGTGCGGCATGTGCTCCATCCCGCTTGGCGCAGACAAGTCCCAGATCGACAGCCATGGAGGCTCATTCCTGCTGGGTGACAGAGATATAAGAGAGAGAGTACGACGAGGATAGACATAGTGGGAAAGGGTCTTGGTGGAGCTGCTTGTCACCTAGCCGACAACGATTGCAAGGCCGACGGAGGCGCGGGTCAGGGCGGAGGTGCTGGATCCAGATCGAGACGGCCAGGGATCTCAAAAATGAACCGCACACATAGCACAAACGAACCGCACGAACTGGAAGCCTGAAGAAGTCATCGGCGCGGGGGTGGTTTGGTCGACTGACGAGGCATGGTAGCTTCCATGGCCGTCTAGAAGATCAAATCGGGGGAGGAGGGGCCAGATCGAGGTAGTAGATTGTGGCCGCGGGAGTCGGTGGAGACTGTTGGCGGCGGCGCACGCGGCGGCCGGATCCCCTTCTACTACTCACGGAGCCTGGTGGAGGGAAACCAGGCGCGATGTGAGGTGGTGGTGCCGGCGGTGGCCAGTGGGAGGTGTGGCGGCATGACGCTGTGGGTTGGGGAGGGAAGCGCGCCGGCCGAGAGTAAGAGGAGGTGGTGGGGTGGGGCGCTGGGGTGGTCGAGGCCATCCCTGTGGTCGCCGGTTGCCGGGCAAGTGGTGGCCGGCGGCGGGGCAGTAGGCAGGTGGTGGTGGGGTTGGGTGCTGTTGCCGGATAGGGAGGTTGGTGGAGGAGTGGGGATCGGGGGAGAGTGGTGGGTGGTGGTGGTGGGAGGGGTGGGTTTTTTATTCCGTCGGTCAACGCGGGTTGGGTGACTATGTGGTTAGGGTGTTAGCAGAATAAGATGTTTTGTGTGTAGAATAAGGTCTTAAGGGGTGTTATCATAATAGACCCACCCTATATAAGGTCTTAAGAGAGAGAGAGAGACACTTATAAGGACATGGTTGGATAACCAAATTAAACATCCACTTACATAGGTGGCTACTACAACCATGGTATTTGCACACACCAAAATAAACTATTACATGTTTAATTACATAGGTGGCTACTACACACATGACATTTCCACACACCAATAAAGTAAACTATATATTACATGCATGATTAACTAGCATAAACGATCATCTGATCATCTTCTACTTCTTGTGACGCTTGCTCTGCTTGTGGCTCGATCCGGGCTCGTCGATTTGGGTAATGAGGCACTTCCTCATGTCAATGATCCGCCTGTGCATCTCGTAGCATGTGTACACGCTCTTGGCCGCGAACCTGAGGTGAGGTTCATCCAGTTGCCGCATCCAGGCCCTGTGCCAGGATACCGGACTTGTTCTCTGGGCATCCTGCTTCATCTTTTCGTAGTAGGGGTCGATGATGACCGAGGTGAGTTCGACCAGGGAGTCCTTCTTCGTGTTGCCCCAGACCCTGTAGTGCTCATGGATTTCGACAAGGTTCTTGCAGGCCAAGCCCGTAACCCTTAGCGATTTTACATCGTCGGTGGTTTCCACCATGGCGAACTTGTAGTCGGTGCTGTTGACAAACCTGTTGAAACGGTCGCAAGGCTCTGTGGCCATGCAGTAGTGGCAGATGAGGACATGATGGCGCACGCACAACTGGGCGATGGCAACGTTCTGATCTATGTCGGGACGACCAGTGGTGTACTGGAGGTCGATGCCAACCACCTTGTACTTGTCTCGAGCAAGCAACTGCTCAACGCTGTTGATGTAGTCGTCCACCACGGCCGAGTCGATGGTGTACACCACCAAAAGATCCGTCTCCCTAGTGTGGGTCTCCACTTTCTGCTCTCCGAACTCCATTGGAGCGCCGCTAGACATCCCCTCTCTATGTGTCGTCGTGGGTGTGCTTGTTGTGTTCTGGGGCGCGATCGAAAGGTTGAAGAGACTAAGGTTATAATGGCCGCGGGAATTAAAGGGGAAGCCGGACGGCTAGGAATATCGGCAGGCCCTGATGGCAGTTCTAATTTGCAGTGCCTAACTCCATCGTGTCACACATAACTGCATTGCGTGGCAATGCGCGTGGTGCAACCGCATGCATATGGGCCCCCAACGTGATCGTGCGCACGCCCAACCGCTGGCAGAGCGCGCGCGGAGGGATGCGAGCAGAGCGCTCCGCGATCGCCTCAACAGCGAGCAACCATATATATATATATGCATATAGCAGTTGAACACGCAAGGAAAATCTTTCCACAAGCTGAGCGCACCGACGGATGTAAGCAGAGCGCGCCAACGGATGCGAGCAGAGCGCGTCGCGGCGCCTAACGGCGAGCAGAGCTTGCCGAGGGACGCGAGCAGAGGCCGACACAGTGATACGTGGCAAATAAGACGAACTGTGCGAACGATGTCAAAGTCATCAAGCACGAATCAGATTAGAGTTGCGTGTGCCATACGTGGCATACAGTTGATCCATCCGAGCTGTTTGTGATGGAATAAGCCGTCTGTGTTGCGGGCAAACGCTTGCTGGTATATAACCTTAAATTTTTAATGAAAAAAGTGTTAGTGCATGTTACAAAAATTGTATAACTGGAAACTATGTTCAAATATGAATCCAACGATATAATCTTTGGTGACATGCATTCGTATTTTATTAGCTAAATCCTACTTATAAACCAGGAAGGGAGTATAGTAGGTAATTAAATCACAAATGTTTTTTTGTATTAACTGTATGTGTACGTGTCCTTTCGTCCTCCTCTCGCACGTCTTGTCACCCCGCTGCCGCAGACGGCTTACAGCGCAAGCTTACGCAGCACGCGGGGGCGTTCTTTTGGCCAAAAGGTGGCGCCAATGAATCGTCGGTGAGACCGTTCCCACGCAACCTCGCAGGTTCCCGCGCAAGCTTCCCACCCGACTCGGTGAAATCCCCCAAAATACCAATGCTTACCGGCCTGCTATATAAACCCTCACGGTCGGTGACTCCTGCGTCGCATTTTCCCCTCCTTCCCTGTAGCTTATCTCGTCTGCTTCTCCCACAATCGCCAATGGCACTGGTCCGTTGGTGTCCCTTAGCCACTCCGCTGTCATCAGAGGACAGCTCCAGCTGGGAGGCTACACCGCGGCGGTGGCACAGTCCCCGGGGTAGTGTAGTGCACGTGGCGTCCCTGTTGGGTGTGCGCGGAACACCCACAACACGCCCCGTCGCCGGTGCCCGTCGGTAGCTGTTGCCGGCCGCCGTTCCCGCCATAGCACCGTTGAAAGCCAGGGCCATCGCCTGCTCCGTCGCCGCGGCCGAAGACGGGAGGTGACTGTCGTGTCCACCACCCCACTGCCGGCCATCACCCGCTCTGCCAGAGCGGCCCGAAGGCGGGAGGTGGCCGTCGTGGCCGCCACCCCACTCCCGGCCACCATCACCCACTCTGCCACCGCGGCCCGAAGGCGGGAGGTGGCCGTCGTGGCCGCCACCCCATCGTCGGCCACCGTGGCCGCCAGCCCACTGTCGACCGCCGGGATCATCACCCGCTCTGCCATCGCCGCCCGAAGGAGGGACGCGGAGGTAGAGGCCCGCATGTGCGTCAGCGACCTTGCGCGGTACATCGAGTTCCTGCGGGAGGAGGAGGAGCGCCTCGTCGAGCACGTAAAGAGCCTTACTGCAGCCATGGCTATAGCACACGCCAACGCAGAGGAGAGGAATCACGAGATCTACAAGCAGTCCGATCGCTTCGAGAGGGGTCGTCTGGAGCGGCAGTGGGCGTTCGAGCTGGTGAGTATCGCTGAACATGCAGCAGCGGCAGGCTCCATATTGCAGTTGTCCAGCTCATCGGAAGGCTCCTCCTCCTCCTCCTCTGCCTCTTACTGAGCGCGCTCGACAGGGGAGAGGCTGCCGGAAGTAGCACAAAGCCCCTCCGTAGTACTAGTAGTATTTAGGGGCTATTTTGTTCAGTTCATCTGACTATAGATGAGGTGGAACTTTGCAACGTACTTAAAATTATCTAGTATATATAGTTGAACTAGCTATTTCAGTACATGGTTGACAACAATTGGGGAAAAGTTTGGTCGGTTCAGCTGTCGAGTTGAACTGTTTGTATAAATTAAGAACGACTGCTTAATCTATGAATGAAATCTATGCTTAATTACTGAATTTTAGTTGCAAAAAATAGATAGTGCTAGTGATTTTTAGCTGCATATTTTGAAAAAATCGCAGTGTTACAAGGATTGACAAATGGCAATGTTACTAGATCAACAAATGTAAATCTTTCCAGTTTGACAAATGGCAACATACCCAATATGACAGATGCAGTTCTTACCAAATTGTTTGTACGTGGTTGCACACGGGTAATCCAAAACAACCGTTTGCGTTGAAGGGATGCACAAATCCTATGCTGCGAATTTTCCCTCGACTTAAGGGGGAAGACCATAGCTCTCACTTTGCATACGGGTGTTCTATCTAAAACGTTTTCGATCAAGAGCTATAGAAATCCTGCTCGGCACATTCTATCTTGGCTTCCTGGGGAAGCTGTCGGTTTGCATGCGGGTGTTCTAACTAAAACGTTTGCGATCAAGAGCTGCACAAATCCTGCTCGGCACATTTTCCCTTGGCTTCCTGGGGAAGTTGTCGGTTTGCATACGGATGTTCTAACTAAAACATTTGCGATGAGTGTTTTATATTTAAAAACCATACTAAACTGCGGCTTGGGCATCATTAATGGAGAGGATGCGAGCAAGGCGGGCGGCCATGGAAGTCAAAGGGCTCGCTTCCCGGTGAGCTTGCGTGGCGTACAACTCACACGCTTCCCAGTGAGCCTCCGCATTGGAGTACAGCTCGCACTCCTCCCGTTTAGTCAAGCACTCAAGCACCTGGCCGCATGTAACCTCCTAGCCATTAAAAGAGTGAGGCGTGGCGTCACGTGAATGCTTAACAGAACGCACACAATTTAAATTATACAAAATGTTTGAGATGTTAGAGTGGCAGCTATTTGTTTCAACATGCCTTTGTTGGCTGTTATTCGAGTGTGCCTTCTCTCAAAATGGACACGAAAAATACCACAGCATGTCGGGTGCCATTCCATGGTAGCATGCCAAGTTTCATGAATTGCAGACGAGTTTTGGACTTACTAGAATTTAAAAACAAAGTATCTCAACATTTTGCCGGCAATCAACAGTGCCCTGGTGTTTGAAATTCATTCCCATTTCTTGCATGGGACCTAAGCATGCACCGAAGGACACAAATTTGATCTTTCAACCAATTTATATGCACTGGAGCATGTGCATGTAGTTCAAATTTGAATTATGCACATAAAATGCCTAGAAAACCCAGTTAATGTATAAAAATGTCCAAACAAACCCCAAAAATTCCAAAATTAAACACAACACTCCCGTTGTTCTATGTTAACACTAGAATATTTTTGAAAGCAATAAGAGGCAACGGATGTCGTTTTGTACCCAAAGGTGGCAAGTTCCCTACCGAAACCATCACGCTTGTTGTGAGAAGCTCTGGTTTGTGAGAAGCTTATACCCAAACCTGCCCCAAATGGGACAAACATTTTACCACGGCATGTTGATGCCGCTCCATGATAGCATGACAAGTTTCATGAATTTCAGACGAGTTTTGGATTTACTAGAATTTAAAAACCAGGTATCTCAATATTTGCTACCGAGTGACGATGGCAGGGTGTTTGAAATTCATTCCCATTTATTGCATGGGACCTAAGCATGCACCGAAGGACACAGATTTGATTTTTCAACCAATTTATAAGCACTTTAGCATGTGCATGCAATTCAAATTTGAAGTATGCACATAAAATTCCTAGAAAACCTAGTTAATGTATAAAAATGTCCAAACGAACCCCGAAAATTACAAAATTAAACACAACACTCATGTTGTTCTATGTTAACACTAGAATTTTTTTGAAAGCAATAAGAGGCAACAGATATCGTTTCGTGCCCAAAGGTGGCACGTTTCCTACCGAAACCATCACGCTTGTTGTGAGAAGCTCTGGTTTGTGAGAAGCTTATACCCAAACCTGCCCCAAATGGGACAAAAAATTTACCACGGCATGTTGATGCCGCTCCATGATAGCATGCGAAGTTTCACGAATTTCAGACAAGTTTTGGATTTACTAGAATTTAAAACCAGGTATCTCAATGTTTGCGGCGGAGTGACGGTGGCAGGGTGTTTGACATTCATTCCCATTTCTTGCATGGGACCTAAGCATGCAACCAAGGACACATATTTTATTTTTCAACCAATTTATATGCACTGGAGCATATGCATGTAGTTCAAATTTGAATTATGCACATAAAATGCCTAGAAAACTAAGTTAATGTATAAAAATGTCCAAACGAACCCCCAAAAATTTCAAAATTAAACACAACACTCCTGTTGTTCTATGTTGACACTAGAAAATTTTTGAAAGCAATAAGAGGCAATGGATATTGTTTTGTCCCCAAAGGTGTCACGTTCCCTACCGAAACCATCACACTTATTGTGAGAAGCTCTGGTTTGTGAGAAGCTTATACCAAACCTGCCCCCAAATGGGACAAAATTTTTACCATGACATGTTGATCCCGCTCCATGATAGCATGCCAAGTTTCATGAATTTCAGACGAGTTTTAGATTTACTAGAATTTAAAAACCAGGTATCTCAATGTTTGCGGCCGAGTGATGGTGGCAGGGTGTTTGACATTCATTCCCATTTCTTGCTTGGGACCTAAGCATGCAACCAAGGACACATATTTGATTTTTCAACCCGTTTATATGCACTAGACCATGCACATGTAGTTCAAATTTGAATTATGCACCTGAAATGCCTCCAAAACCAAGTTAATGTATAAAAACGTCCAGACGAACCCTGAATAATTCCAATTTTTTTGACGACACACCTATAGTTGCTTGTTCACTGCAGATAAAAGTTCTAGCAATTCAAACACCATTCTTTGCAGCTGTGACCCATTATGTAATTCAAATCAAGACGAAAAATCAAGTAGATCGCACGCAGTTTATTATCACCAACCGTGTGAGATGCAGCACAAAATATCTTGGAGCACCATCGGAGTGTCAAGCACACTAGCCCACTCCTCAAACATCATTTCACTATTCAATCATCGCCGGTGAAAGATGGGGACATGGACCCACGTCGTGAGGGCAACTTCGGCGGCCCACTCCGGCGAGAGCGCGGCCGCAGCCGCCAGGCGCGTGCTAACAAGCTTCGCGAGGGCGACCGCAATCTGCGTCCGGGTGGCCAAAGCAGCCCAAACGGCCACTGTTGCTTCTCAGGCGGCGACAACAACATCTGCCTTGGGGATAGCAACTGGCGAGAGCAGCACAACAGCTGTCCGTTCCGCAGCAGCGGCCTTAGCCCTGATGGAGGCCGCCCACGACCATGTCGAGGTCGTCCACGCCCAACTCGTGGCGGTCACCGCACAAATCGAACGAAGCTTCTTCGACAACGGTCAGCAACCCACGACCGAAGAGTTGGCAATCGCCGAGAGCGTTCGAGCAGCCGTCCGTTCCTGCGCAGCATACCTTGCCACGACGGAGCCCGCCAAAGCCCAGATCGCGGCCGCCCACGCCCAGCTCGTGGCGGCCTATTCCAAAGATATGGCGGACGCGGATGGCGAGATGCTTGCCGAGTATGGTGCGATTGATGCCATGGAGCCCCTTCCCCAGGAGACCGTCGGGCGCGAGCTGGCACTACAAAAAAAAGACACATCCGTGACATTTTGGGCCGAACGAAAATCTTTTCTGTCATACTTATGACACTTCTATGACGATAATTGTGACAAAACCCGGTATCATCATAGATGTGGTGGGGTCCTACTTCTATGACAAAAATCATGGCAGAAAATGGGCTTTTCGTCCTGGGCGGGTCGGAGACGCAGCTGCATGACATTCTTTGGGCCGTCCATGATGGAAAAAACCGTGGTAGAAGCGAGGGCGCGGAAAATATCGGGGAGTACCCGGTTACGTTGGGTGGTCGGGGGCCGAGCGATGCACGTTTCTCTCGTACGTACGCGCGTGTGTGCGAGGCGTTGGGCTCTAACTGAACCCGATCGAGGCGTTGGGCTCTAACCGAACCCGAGCGATTGCACTGCAGGCTACCAGTTACTGAACTCGAGCGATCGATCGATGGCTGTTAACTGAACCCGATCGAGCGATTCCTTCGCTACTGCTGCTAACTGAAGCCGATCGATGCTGCCTCTGGATGAATAGTGAGCGTTGCTAGGGGGTTTGGATGAACAGTTCCCGGTGGGGGTGGATGAACAGGACCCCGTGGCGTTGCCTCTGGATTAACAGTGAGCGTTGCTGGGGGGTTTGGATGAACAGTTTCCGGTGGGGGTGGATGAACAGGACCCCGATCGTTCGAGCCGGTTGGGGCTGGATGAACAGGACCCCGTGGAGGGCAGGATGAACAGGACCACCCCGTGGAGGGCAGGATGAATAGTAGATGGTGGAGGGCTGGATGAACAGTAGCCCGTGGAGGGGTGGTTGAACAGGAGCCCGTGGAGAGGGCTGGTTGAACAGTAGCCGGTGGAGTAGCGCGCGGTGGAGGCTGGATGAACAGGAGCCCATGGATGAACAGTCGCAGGTGGAGGCTGGAGGAGGTCGACGGTGGAGGAACAGTAGCCCGTGGAGGTTGGAGGGGGTCGACGGTGGAGATGAACAGTATCCCGTGGAGTCCCGTTTTGCGGTACGCCACACCCCTCCCGATGAACAGGACCCCCGTTTCGACCGTAGTGCTCCAACACAAGTCCGTTTCCTCTGTTTTACGGTACGCCACACCCCTCCCGATCAACAGGACCCCCGTTTCGACCGTAGGAGGTCCGTTTCCTCCGTTTTGCGGTACGCCACACCCCTCCCGATGAACAGGATCCTGTTTCGAACGTGGCCGGTCGAACACAAGGCCGATTCCTCTATTCTGCGGTACGCCAGGCCTCGTTTCCATCGGCTATTCCGTCCAAGCCCTCCCGATGAACACGACGACGCATTTCGTTCCGACCCAGCCAGTTGGCTCCCCATGAACACGACGACGATGTTGTTTCTCCGTTCCAACCCAGCCATGTACACGAGCCCTGGCCGTACGTATGCGCGAGTAGGCATTCGAGACCCTGCCCATATGTACTTACGTGACCGTATTTTCTTTCTTGCACACTGGCCGCTGTACGTACATGTACATGCTACGTGCACGCCTCTACTACGACATGTGCGCGCCTCTACATCGACCAGTATGTACGTACATGTTCGCGACCAGAATGACAACGCTACATACGCTTCGACCAGGTGGGTCCCGACTGTCAGGTACTTCCTTGCCTGCGAAGATGTAGCTGGTGGGTCCCAGCAGTCAGGGGGGCGAATCATTTTTTTTGCCTGGACGCACTTCCTTGCGTGCGAAGATGTAGCTGGTGGGTCCCAGCAGTCAGGGGGGAACTTTTTTTTTCACGAAATACGGTGGCCCGTCCGGTGGGTCCCTGCTGTCAGGTGGAGGAATAATTATTTTGCGTGTAATAAGGAGGCACTTCCTTGCTGCGGTCGTGGACCCAGCTGTCAGCCTCTCCACGTACAGTCCACGTCCGATGGAAGCCGTTCCTTGACCATGTTGACCACGCCGCGCCGAGAGCACCAGGGCGGTGGACGATGGCGAGGCCTAGGAAGGGGACGACACGGAGCCGGGGAAGACGTGGCAGTGGAAGCCCGCGCGGAGAGGAGTACGAGGGTTCACTGGTTTGGCTGCGGTGTGAGGCTGTCGTCGCTGCAGAATAATAGGGGGTGTGGGTGAGTAGAGGGATGGCCTGGCCAGCGGTGGGAATAGTAGGGGATGGTGAGGCCTCCGCGGCAGCACAGCCGGCCACGGGAGGTAGGAGCATGCGGCACGACCGGCGCTGCTTTGGGCGGCTGGAGCAACAAGACCAGAGGTTGAAGAAGCACTACGGCCATTGGATGGACATCGTACGGTCACTGGAGCTAGAATCGTTCATATTGACTAAGTTGACAAAGCACTCCGTCCCCGTCAACTAGTAGGCCCACAAGTCAGCCTCCCACCAAGGTGGGTCCCATCCAGCAGGGGGAGTATTCATTTTTTTGTGCGTAATAAGGAGGCACTTCCGGTGGGTCCGAGCTGACAGCAGGGGGAATGTTTTTTTATGCAATACGGTGGCCCGTCCGGTGGGTCCCAGCAGTCAGGGGGAAACGTTATTTTTGCGAAATATGATGGCCCGTCCGGTGGGTCCCTGCTGTCAGGTGGAGGAATCATTATTTTCCGCATAATAAGGAGGCACTTCCTTGCTGCCGTCGTGGACCCAGCTGTCGGCCTCTCCACGTACAGCCCACGTCCGATAGAAGCCGTTCCTTGACCACATTGACCACGCCGCACCAAGAGCACCAGGGCGGTGGACGACGGCGAGGCCTAGGAAGGGGACGACGCGGAGCCGGGGAAGACGCGACAGTGGAAGCCCGCGCGGAGAGGAGTACGAGGGTTCACTGGTTCGGCTGCAGTGTGAGGCTTTCGTCGCCGCGGAATAACAGGGGGTGTGGGTGAGTAGAGGGATGGCCTGGCCAGCGGTGGGAGTAGTAGGGGGCGGTGAGGCCTCCGCGGCATCACAGCCGGCCACGGGAGGCAGGAGCACGCGGCACGACCGGCGTTGCTTTGGGCGGCTGGAGCAAGAAGACCAGAGGTTGAAGAAGCACTACGGCCGTTGGATGGACATCGTACGGTCACTGCAGCTAGAATCGTTTATATTGACTAAGTTGACAAAGCCCTTGGTACGCGTCAACTTAGTAGGCCCACAGATCAGCCTCCGAAACGATGCGCCCCAGATGTCAAGGGGAGGAATCATTTTTTGGGCGGCTGAAGCACGAATATCCGAGATTGAAGAAGAAGCACGACATCCGTTGGATGGACATCCAACGGCCACAGCTGCCAGAACGGTGTGTTGTTGACAAAGCCTTGCATACGCGTCAACTTATTTTTTTAGGGGACGCGTCAACTTAGAAGGCCCACAAGTGTGTGGCAGAGAACATATAGCCCATTTGTGATTTGTAAGAATGTACAACCCATTTTTTAATTCTAATGGTATTTACTACAGCCCATTTACAGTTTGTTAAAAGTAAAGCCCATTTTGTAGCTAGGACAACGATTAATAATTTCAACCAACCGCTCAAAACATAATTCAAAAAAAATTCCCACATATTTATGGGATCCCAAATATTTTTATCCGAAATTTCTAGTCAGATTAAATATAATTTCAAAATAAAGTTGTATTATGTTAAAATCCAACAAAATATTGCGCGCGCAACAAGTAATGAAATTAAAAATTTCAAATTCCAAAAATAATATATTTTTAAACTAATTACGCGTTTGGTGCATCTTTTTATAGTTACTGCCGAGTTATTATAATTACATCCCATTTATTATTTCTTAAAGTCCTTTTTCTTGTTAAGCCTAATGCATACCTCCTAGGAAAGTTTGCAGCCTAGCGGGGCGGAGAATAACAAGTTGAACCGGATATTGTGTACAACTGTCGGCCCAGTTGCATTGCTGATGTTAAAAAAAGGCCTGTGTAGTACAGTACAACCTAACATGGCTACTCAGCCCACATTCAGCGACGCCGGAAGGCCCAAACAAGGCTTCTGTACAACTTTTTGAAGTCACTGAGCTCAATTAATAACTTAAGAAAAAAGTTAGATTATAGTGGAACCTAATTAAAAGCTGTCACGAGCAAATAAATAATTCAACACGTCCCACTTGTGCGTGTGCGTGTGTGTGTGTGTGTGTGAGAGAGAGAGAGACCCATCGGTCGATGCTCGTAAATACATCTTTCAGCCATATGCATTGCTGATGCTAAGTAAAAACTTATATAGTTGACACAATCATATAGAACATCATAGCACACTTAACTTGCATACAAAAAATTCACGCAGGCGGCACAATCAGGATGGAAGCAGTGGATCGCTAGGGGTAGGGCTATGTTTGAACCAACGAACTCGTACATAACGGTTCATCTTCTTTATCAATGACAGGGAAATATCTTGAATGTTGTGCAAAGAAAACAGACAGACAACACAATAAGTTCTGCTAGCACATTAAGTTGACGTACATCCCTTTCCAAAAAAAGTTTAGGTACAAAATTAGAACAGGTCACAATCAAATGTACTGGCACATCAGTGCTTCACACCCATAGCTCGGATTTAACTAGTACTCCCTCCGTCCCACAATTCTTGTCTTAGATTTATGTAGATATGGATGTATCTAACACTAAAATGTGAATAGATACATCCGTATGTAGACAAATCTAAGACAAGAATTTTGGGACGGAGGGAGTATCTGACAAGATTCAGTTGTTACCTCAAATTAAAGCACATCCAGGCAGCCAACCCTGCCTCTTCTCCCAAAGAAGCAGTGGCCTCCGCCGCGCGATGGAGTAGGCCCTGTGCCATCCATCGTTTCGAGCAACACGGGGAAATTCTGACATTGACTCCCGTAATGGACGTCGTCGACGGACCCTGGCACCAGCGGCGGCGGCAGGACTTCGATTGATGGATTGGCCACTTCTTCGACATGCACAAACACTCGATACCTAACGTGGTCCGTGGCGGCCTTGGTGGCAACGAATAGTACAACCCCGGTTCCTGCACCGGTATCTCAACACCAATCACCTTCGGTATGGTGGACGGCTTCTTCATCCATGTCATAACTGTCAGAGCCCAACTATCTGGAGGAACAAACATACTTACGAGCTCACCTCCAAGGTCGTTGATAAGATCATTCATGGACTTGCTGTTCCAAGCACATCGAGGCATGCAGTGGAAGGTAAGTTTGTTAAAAACTCAAGCTCAGAGGGCACAGAGCCCCATCCTGGGTGCCACTAATCAAAGCTCACCAGTGCGCCATCGCAGAACAAACGCCGGGAAGATTCGAACACACGACTGCAGTCGAAAGTTGTCTGGAACCTGACGAAGAAATCAGCTGGTGGCGGACAGACTTCGACGAGCAAGTCACTTATTTGGATGCCGTGCGCAATGCCAAGAGATTTGACAAGGTCGTCTGGCGAGACGGGAGGCCGGTCGCTGTTGATAGTTACCATCAGCACTGTGCCGGCAAACTGGTCGTCAAGCGCCGCCATGCCACTGTTGAGCGACAACACGCAGCGACCGAAGGCAGGACGGACCTCAGGATCTCCGGCTCGGAGATCCGTGTTGACCAGCGACATGATAGTGAGCTTGAGTACAGGGAGTACAGGAGGGGGATTTGGGGGAACTGGGGTAGGAGTCGGGATTCCAGAGGTGGGGGAGGGGCGGGATATTGGGGATGAAAAGGTAGCTTGAATTTTGAACACGCGCCAATATGCTCTCGGCGCGCAAGCGCACGAAAACACCGGTGGCGCCCACATGTCGGCCTAAGAGTCCTCATTCTTTCTTTTTTGGAGAGCCCGGCCTTTTTTAGGATCTTTTGAGAGCCCAGCCTGAGAGTCATAATTGACCTGTTCGGCTTGCGTTACTACTCGGCCCATATTCAACGACACCTCACTGGCCCAAACAAGTGTACATCATCGAAAAGACACTGAGCTCAAATTATATAACTTGAAAAAAGGAGATACACTCTAAACACTGGAGAATGGTGATGCCCTCATTTAGCCCACCAGTAGTTCGAGACAATAAACAGTTCGAAACAACGATATATACAACATTCAAACACTGACTAGTGACTACTACTGACATAAACAACAAGACATGATAGTTCATAAGAAGTCTTGCTACACCACCAAAACGCACCCATCTGCAGCGCTCAGACTCTCGTGATCCAGACGAGAATGACATTCTAAACAGAGCCAACTATTACATAGTAAGAGTGACATAGATGAGGATGACCAAATGACAAGGAATATGCATAACAAAAGAAAGAACTACCCATCCAGAACAAGAAGCAAAGACAAAAAAGTCATTCGAAGAGATGATCCAACACCATCATAATTTGCAGCCCCGCTTCAGCGACCAATGATCCGGAGACACCAGTACTCCACCCTTTCGACGCAACAGCCCAATTACCTATCAACCTGAAGGCTTGAACCACATCACTGCCTGTCGTAATTGAGACATCCAAGGATCAAAGTTAATCCGGATGCCTTTGTCATTCTCACCTTCTTTTGGCTGCAGGCTGTATCGTTGACAATCAGACAATCAGGCGAGTTTGCTCCCGAACTCCTAGGGCTCACCGTGTAGACACAGTTTTCCATAGCAAACAGAGCCTCTCTGCCATCAAGGTCCTTGCCAACGGTGGTCTCCTGGTTAATCGGATAATTGAGTCCGAGAAACAGAGAGTGTGAACCAAGGCTGTTTACCCGCCTCCAACTAAAAAATCCTGAAGGCCCCAACAAGCTGGTATCCTGCTCATAGACGTAACAGCCACTGTCCGGATACTCACGTATTCACGGTGCTTGTATACAGTGGGGTTTTTGCAATATAACTTTTCCGGCTCATGTGTCCGAATGATCATCAGTCTTTTGCCGTCGTCTGATCGAGTGAGGAACCAGTTGTGCTTCCCTGTTTTTGGCAAAGGTGGTGTGATTACAAAGGGCAGTAACTATAGGGACACTGCATCATATCAAAAAGGACAGGCATTGTTAATGTAAGATCAGCATTGTTCAGAGTATGAGTAGGATAATGCAAGAAACAACATTGATATGTCCCTGTTGGAACTGGGAGGAAAATACAGGGAAATGTATACTGGGTTTGAAAATATAGAAGTGCCATGCATGGTTATACTCATGTTATCTCGCAATCGATTCTTCATAGGAAACTACCATGTCATGCATGTTATGGAATCATGTTCTGTCCTCACAAACAAATTCTTCAAGGTAACTAACAGACCATGCATTGTTATATACTCGTGTTCTGTGGGCAAAATTTTTGTGAGGATATTATTCTAGCCATTGATTGCTGAAGGGCGAATATAGGTATGTACACATGGTAAGCATTACAGGATTTCACTACTTCCAAATATAGAGTTCTCCATATGCACATGTACTTCCCTAATGTATGGTTAGATGAAAGCAATAGTGTGGTGCATGTTCTACATCATGAAAATGAGGAAACTAACATGGCCATTGATACACACTCATATTTAGTAGTAGTATATAGATTACTGTAAAATAAGGAGAATATCCATATATTCCTAAACGTTTGATTATTCAGGGGTACAAATTGGCTGTAATGACATGATCACAATCGCATGAATTAACTCATTCCAAATATAGCTGATTTACGGCGTCTCTAATACATTGCCATAGTTCTACTCAAATTCTGCTCAAACAGGGATATGCCAATCATCACAAAAATTTCAAACAGTGTCATGGCGTCATCATTAACATGAGACGGAAACAACTTACACGTGCCGTCCCAGCAATACGTGGTGCCATCTGCTTTGTCGATCGCGTAGATGATGCCATTGTGTTCAATAGCATCACAGAAGTGTGTATCAGCTTTGACGACGATCCACTGCGAGCTGAGTTGTCTCCATCTAAAGAAGGCACCGGCGTAAAGATAGACGAGTCCCTTGTCGAACAAGGCAATTAGCTTGAAGTCTGCGTAATCCGCATGTCGTGTGGGCACTTGGCAGATTACAATCTTCTGCAAAACAAGGTCCGTCCAACTGACGCGGTAATCTAGATGACTAGGACCGCGATGGTAATACTCTATATAATCCAACAGGGGAAGGATAATCTCATGGGAGGTCTGGAAGTTCACGAGCACCAACTTTTTACCATCTTCTCTGACGGCAGCCATCAAGTGGGAGTTCATGCCGACCCAGTACATACCTGCCAAGAAGTTTTGGGCGATGGTGATCGGATCGAAGTCGAGGGAAATGATGTACGGTGACCCACTACATACCTGCAAAGAAGTTTCAGCTAATGGAGATCGGGTTGAAGTCGAGGGGCATCATGTACGCCTCCGTATCATGGTGAGCCAATCTCGCAAGACCAGATAGCAGCAAGCAGGGTGTCTTGAAAAGATTAGGCCTCGCTTCAACGATGGCTGTGTGCATGCCCCTCGAGCATGCAGCCAGCCGCAGGGTGCTCAACATATCCATACACGAACAACAGAGGTCGAGGACGTCACTGGGAGATAGCTCCAATCGCGGCTCATATGGATCCTGCGCGGTTCGCGTTCGGCCATGGTGGAGTTTGGAAGGTGGGGTTTTGGGGGGCTTGATTTACGGGGGAGAAGGCTGTTGGTGCTGGAGCGGCTAGCGAGGGAATAGTGGTACTGGGGGAGGCAAGCGAGGCGAGGGTATGCGGGGGCACAGTGAGATAATGAAGAGTGACCTTAGGATCTCCGGCGAGACGGAGATGGAGATGGAGTGGTGCTAGGGGAGAGGGAGACGAGGCGAGGCATGCTATACAGCGGCGGTGACAGTGAGTACACAGTGCACAAGGTGAGGCTGACTTTGGTAACCCGGACACGCCGCCTGGACTGGTGTCACCTTGGGCGCAGGGTCTTGTCACTTCACTGTGAGGACCGGATGAATAATAGTATTTTGACCATCAAGTGTACCACAATTGTACTACTACTACTAGTAGGAGTAGTAGGAACATGAGTAGACTCCCGTGCTAGCATGCCTCTGGGTTCACTTCATCCTCCAGCTATCATCCATATTGTGAGCAGAACCAAATTCTCGTGCATGCGGAAGCGCGAAGAAGGACTTTTCTTTTTTTGAGGATAACCGCATATTCCTTAACCGTAGTAGGAACATGAGTAGTACTCCCTCCGGTCCTCTTTTGTCTGCGCATAACTTTTTTCAGTATTTCTCTAATTAGTCTGCGTATATACCCTTTTGCATGCGCCCATTTCCCTCCATGCCCCGCATTCACAGCATTAATTAGCATACGCATGAGCAGTTGCAGCCCGACTCCAGCCAATAAACTGCAGCATGCAAGTGGGCCACTCTGTGTGCGTGGGAGAGAGAAAAGGCAACCGAAGAGCCCGTCCAATCCATTGCATGCAGCAGTCAAACCACCGCACCTCTCCTCATGCATGCGCATAACTTCTCCCATTTACTTCTCCATCGGGAACCGATTTTCCTCGGCTTTTTCACTACTCCTTGATCTTCATTTGCATCCAAACCACACTGCATTCACATTGTTTTAACCTCTTCACATCCTCCTGGAGTAATTCCGAAGCCCCTATAAATAATCATCTTCTTTAGTTAGATTAGCCATCTAATCCTAATTCTCCAAACCATAGCCCTTCGGTCCAGCGGTTCCAAATGGCGAAAGAGATCGAGATGCAGGTTTTTAGCATCCAACATGTCCTCGTCGAAGGCTCGTTGAGCATAGTTGCCACAGTCACCGACCACCCAAGGGTTGTTCGGAAGTGCATCAACAATGTATCCAACTCCCTCCAAAACATGGAGATGAATGTCATCGGTCTCGACGCAGAGTACACGGAGCGTGCCACTGGGAAGATCCAACGCGCCGCTGTCCTTCAGCTGTGCCTCGAAGATGATGTTTTGGTGTACCACATCATACACGCGCCCTCCATACCAGATGAGCTTCACGATTTCTTGTCTCGGGAGGACATATACTTCTGTGGGGCAGCCATCGCAGGGGACAAATAGAAGTTGGAGCCGTACCACCTTGATTTGAAAAGCATCGCTGACCTACAAACCAGAATAAAAATTCCTGTAGAAGATTGTGATAAACGAACACCATCCCTATTCGACGTAGCAAATTTTGTGCTAGGAACAAATCTTCAGAAGGGTGACGAGACGCTGGCATTAAGGTCGTCTGGATGGGAGAATTATCCCTTGACGTACGAGTGGATAAAATATGCTGCCCTCGATGCCCGTGTGAGTTTCGAGATAGCTGCAAGGTCCAGAGAGCTTGTTGCGAAGCCGTCTCCCACAGAAAATGAGAACAAGAAGAAGAAGAAGAAGAAGAAGAAGAAGATGCTGCACCAGCAGCAGGGCATTATGGATGGATGAACTATTTCCTCTCTTGTAAAAAAAATATTCCCTCTCTATGTATATTGATATAGATGGACTATTTCGATGGTGTGCATGTCTTTGGAACAAGTACTAGCGTGGGTCCGCTTGACTATAAGGAACTATTTATCCGCCTAGCTTTCTCTACTACTCCTTCTAGTGATCGGTATGCAATGCATGTGTCCGTAGACATGACAGCTTGTCCATGGAAGTTCAACTACGGCGACCATCACGTTTCATCCACTGCCACTCGCGATTCCCACGGCGCCGCTCCAACCCACGGCACCACGTCCCCGGACGTGCGCCTCACCCCTCTTGGCCGCACCGCCCCTCTGCCTTTGTGTGCATGACATGTGGGCCACCTTAAATGCGATGAGCATCAAGTTTCTACCACAACCACACGCGATTCCCACGACGCCGCACGAACCCATGACACCACACGTCCCGCACCATCGAATTTTCATCTAGTGGCTGTGACACATTTCGTTCCGGGCATCAATCCTCAGCTGGAGTACTTCTGTACTATAGGTTGTACCCGCCGGTGTGGCCATCTACGCCTCGTAACGCCCCGACGCCCAGCTGTGGCACCCTCGCCACGGCCACGCCACCACCGGCCGGTTCATCTCGAAAGAGTGAGTCACGAACCACACCACCACCATGAGAATGACATGTGGGCTAGCCGCATTTAACGTCCACATGTCATTGACTCAGAGCATGGTTAATAATATAGCCGACTGCTGGCTATATGATGTTGCCATGTCACATATAGCCAAGCTTGTAGCCAACAAGTACAATAGTTGAATATTAATATGTACTACTTTGTTGTTACATGACCCACCTCGCTCTCTCATAAAATGCCTAGGAGCACGTGCTCCAGCTGGCTGTTAACTAGTAGCCCGCTTCTCTTCTCTTTCATCTTCTCTCTCGTCCAACAAAGCAAAAATATAATATTTAATGTCTTACAGCCCGCCTACATCACCTTATTGTACTTGCTCTCATAGGCCGGGCACTAAGCCACTAAAGTTCGGTCCCGTGGGCCTCGAGAGGGAAATGTAACTCCTGCGGCAGGCCTTGTGGTGCTCCCGTAGTACGAGCTCGTGCCAAAACCGGAATTTGTTTCTTACTACTACCAACTACTAGTAAGGTACACGTGCATTGCACGCATGAGATTCTGGTGGTTTGTGCATTATGCTTCTACATGTGGAGTCTTCTAGATTCTACATGTGGCAAAATCTGGTGGAATGTAGATGATATCCAATGGCCAGTAGTGCTCGGATTTGCCATCTTTGTACCGTCCGATTGGCTTCATCCAACGACCAACTTTCAAAGTTATGGTTTGGTTTGCAGCCTAAGGTTGCCACGCCTAAGCTTAGGCGTGCCGGCATGTGTTTGGTTCATTGCTACACTTGTGGCTTGCCACACTTTTCTAGCTACATGGTCCACATTTCATAGACTCAACTTCTTGCCAAATCTTGCCACACTTGTGGTGGCCATTTTGTTAGCCACATTTTTTGTGGCAGACACACTTTGCCTAAGCTTAGTTGTGGCAAAGTTAGTCATGAATGAAGTTCAAACATGGAGTCTTCTAGATTCTACATGTGGCGGAATCTGGTGGAATGTAGATGATATCCAACGGCCAGTAGTGCTCAGATTTGCCATCTTTGTACCATCGGATTGGCTTCATCCAACGACCAACTTTGAAAGTTATGGTTTGGTTTGCAGCCTAAGGTTGCCACGCCTAAGCTTAGGCGTGCCACAAGTGTGTTTGGTTGCGTTCTCGTCTCAGCATAGTTGTTCCCTCTTCATGCATGCTCAACTCAACACCCCTCTTCATGTATGCTCTCTTCATGCATGCTTCTAGTGTATTTGTGCTAATCTAGTGTGGACTCATGCACCCCCCATACACTCTACCAAACACCCAAAAATGGGTCGATAAGGGAACTCTTGGGATCATGCACCCTTCATACACCCTACCAAACACACCAGGCATGTGTTTGGTTCATTGCTACACTTGTGGCTTGCCACACTTTTCTAGCTACATGGTCCACATGTCGTAGACTCAACTTGTTGCCAAATCTTGCCACACTTGTGGTGGCCATTTTGTTAGCCACATTTTTTGTTTCAGACACACTTTGCCTAAGCTTAGTTGTGGCAAAGTTAGTCATGAATGAAGTTCAACCATGGAGTCTTCTAGATTCTACATGTGGCAGAATCTGGTGGAATGTAGATGATATCCAACGGCCAGTAGTGCTCGGATTTGTCATCTTTGTACCGTCGGATTGGCTTCATCCAATGACCAACTTTCAAAGTTATTCACACACTATATAGGGGGTATAGATATAGATGTGCCGGCCCGTTGCAATGGATCCAAAGTATATCTGTTTAGTGAAGTGCACTCTAAACACATTATCTATTTATTTTTCTCTAACCTTTCGTAGCCATGCAACCAAGCCACATAAGCTTCATGGGTGCCCCCACATCATATTATTCATACTACGTTGACAGAAAAAATATAAATCACCCAAAACAAGATCTTCCCTTTTTTGTTCCTACGATGCTGTGCCGTGCACGTACAGTTGTATAGTGGTAGTACTAGTTGTATAGTACAAACTTGGTACTAGTAGGAGTAGAGTAGTACGGAATGCTCCTACTATATCAACGAGCCCCATCTGACACCAAATTTCTTGGCTTCCGTGCTACAGCTAGATCTTCCCCTCGTTTCTGTTTTCCAACCCGGCGGCGGGCGGGGTACGGTTTGCCAATAGTCGGTTTGCTCAACGGCGGTCCCACATGAAAGTGAAAATGCTAGGCAACACGCCTTCCCTAAGCTATGTGTCGTGCCGGACGGGCCATGGAGTACTCCCGATTCCCGGGCGTGTGGGGGGGGGGAGTGCGACGCGAACGTGGCAGGCCTTTTCCTTTTACTAGCAATGTGCCCGTGCGTTGCGACGGATCCAAAGTAGTAGAATAGTAGTACTTGTTCACAAACTTGAGAAATCACTCTTGTTTTCATATACTCCTAATATATTACTCCCTCCGTTCCTAAATATTTAACTTTTTAGAGATTTCAAATGGACTATCACATACGGATTATATAGACATATTTTTTTGAAGTGTAGATTCACTCATTTTGCTCCGTATGTAGTCACTTATTGAAAAATCTCTAGAAAGACAAATATTTAGAAGTGGACTGTAAGTGCTACTCCCTCCGTCCAGGTCAATAAGTCATCTTTGGTTGTGCACCTTGACCAAGAAGGAGGGAAGACTTATACACCTAGACGGAGGGAGTACTACTATTACTTATGTACGTGCAATGCACGTTTTAACATTAAGATGCGGTTTTTGTAAAAGTAGAAAAACAGCACTAGTCAAGCTTGTGAAACGATTCAATGCAAAACAAATGCAAAAATGCTCATTTGATTGTTTACTTTTAGCTTCCTTCTCTGTGGTTATTTCTCTGTCGTACTTTGTATGGAGTATCTCACTAGTTGGAAAGGCATGCAAATTCCCAAACTGCTTCCTACACCCTGTATCGAATTTTTTGCCTAATAAGTTGTGCCGTGCAATTGCAATTCCAACTTGAGTACTACTACTAGTAGGAGTACCAGGGGCCAGTTCTTTTAGGCTTCTAGATTAGTAATCCCATAACTACTACCTCCGTCCTGGTTTATTGGTCCCCATTGTAACCTGTGTCAAATTTTGATCATAAATTTAACTAACGGAATGTTAGTGCATGTCACATGCACTAACATTTTATCAGTTAAATCTTTGGTCAAAATTTAGCACAAATTACAATGGTGAGGAATAAACCAGGACGGAGATACTACTAGTAGTAGTTCAGAAGCCCAAATAAATGAGTGAGGCGCCTTAATGTTACTCTCCACTGTGACTAGTCTTATGGGAAAAGCTGGGGAAGCCGCCAAAAGAACTGGCCCTAGGAGTAGTGGTTAGGGATACTAGGAGTAGTAGCTAGGGATCGAGTGTGCGAGATGAACCGAAGAAAGTAAATGCAGAGAGATGAAATGCAAAAAAGATGGAGGGATGTGATGGTTGCTTGTCCATTTATTTTACCAGGCCACTTATTACTGGGAGTGGTTGGGTTTTGTGATATGATGGCTTTACTGCCGCGCCACGAGCGGGGTGAGACTCCCGTGCAGCACCACCCTCTACACTAGTACGACTACATCGGTCGTGGTTTATCCCCCATTGAATTTGACTGAAGATTTAACTGACAAAATGTTAGTGCATGTCAACAAAAACAATATCGTTATATTCGTATCTGAACATAGTTTTCAATGATACTCCTATAATTTTAGGCGACATGCATCATCATTTATCGTACTATATACAATGTTAGTACAATTTTTGGTCGTACTAATCTATAGTAAGGTGCCCGTGCGTTGCACGGAAGAGTGAAATGCATTGATCGGGGAGTTGTTTATTTTGACAAAGGATGTGGGGGTCATCTCATGTGTAACAGGTATCGATAGGTTTGTTCGGATATTATTTCATCACTAGAGCTCACAAACATCCGGGTGAAATAGATAAAAAAGTATCTTTTGCAAACAAAAGCGTTCAACTGTTCAACCTGCATCAAAAACTTGTGAAGAAATAACTCTTATTGTGCTTTGCATGAAATGATCTTCAAGAATTAGTTTTTGAGTATCCATTGTTATACATGTTGGCTACAAATGACATGGCACTTTCTTATAGTCAACAGTTGGCTATACTATTTAAGTATTAACCATGCCCTTATACACCTAGACGGAGGGATTAAATCAGGATGACTTGGGAGGGGGCAGAGGATATGTAAGAAATGGTTCATCATAAGTCTTTCACCAGTACTGTAGTAAAAATTCATACATGGAAGATTCTAGACTAAACCATAAATGGATACACTTTTATTCATGCGTGATACTCCAATAGAGCAAGATCATGCATGGAAGTCTCCACATGCTTAGACAGCGGATTACATTGTGCGAAGACTAATGATCAACATTTAACTTGAAAATGCAGATGTCCAGGTGAACCTCCTTGGAGTCCCCGTGCACATTGTTGGAGTTCAAATAACACCATGGGTTTTCCATGTCCACATCGGCGGGAAGGTCCCAGCTCGGCAGAGTCCAAGTATGCTTCGCATAGCCAGTGTCGCCGCCCACATACCTCCGAGGGGTAGTAATAGTGAGCACGCACACATACATCGGCCTCGTGTCAGTGTCAGCGTCAGCAGCGTCGCCCCTGACGCACACTACAGAGATGTGGTGGCGGTCTGCGCGGGCCTCGCCGGTGGCCATGATCAAGAGGAAGATGCTGCCGTCCTCCTCTGAGACTAGCAGGCGGTGCTGACCCTCCAGCGACTCCGGCACGGTGAACGGGTAGCATGTCTCGTACTTGATGTTCTTCGCCAAGGGCCAGTAGTGATTGCCGCACGCCTGCGTCAGGTGATGCACGATGTCCGCTGGCGAGCCCCAAAACGGCACCGGGCACTCATAGCAGTAGACGAAGGGCTCCTTGGAGGCATGGACCAGGCATTCCATGAAACGGGAGTGGCTGTAGGGGACGTTCCGCCAGTTGAATATATGAGCAAGTTACTATGACATTTAGTACAAAATAAATCATGACGGCTATAACAGAGATTAAACTAATCATGCGGACTAGCATAGTAGATGAACATATCGAATCTAGGACACAGACTAGAAACATGAATTCTACCATGATTTCAAACAGGAAGGACAGAAACACATACGGTGCAACGGGAGCAGCACCATTGGCGTTGAGGTTGTCGCCCATGTCGTTGAGGAAGAGGTTGCCGAGGTCGGGGAAGAAGTCGTCGTCGGTGAAGTCGTCGCTGCTAGCAGTCGCGAGAGTGCGCTCCCCAAATTTCAACAGCGCCCACCGAATGGAGCGCAGGAGGGAGTGGCTGTAGGGGACGTTGCGGCCGCCGAATGGAGCGCAGGAGTAGCCCACGAAGTAGTAGATGGTGCTCCTCCCTAGTCTCTATTCTTATCTCTATCTCTACTACTCTTCTTTGTTTTTTATAATATACTAGTTGTAGTTATCAAATCGAATAGTACTGCGCCGTCCACTGCATGCCCGGCTGAACACGCCTCCTCGCCTCCATCAAACCCCTCCGTTAAACCCGCATGCAAACCGAGAAACCTACTCCGGCCACACGTCCGTTCATGAGCGGGCCGGAATTAAACGCAACACCGGCCGAGCTCCTCCCGTCCGCCCTCAGTTTAAACGAGGCCAGACACCGGCCAAGCTCCTACTGTCCGCCCTCTATTTACACGAGGCCAGACAGACAGCGGGCAAGAATCGCACCCCTCCGCCGCTCCCCCATCTCTGCCTTCACCAATTTCTCCACTCTTCCGATGGCTTCCGAGGAGCCATTCTCCGGCATATTACCCGGTTGGGTGGCCCGCCGAGCCCTCCGGATACGGGCGAGGCCGCTCGGTGCTTCACCAACCTCGCTTGGCCCGACGAAGCCAGTTGCCGCCCCAAGCAGGCGCGTGGTTCAGCAACTCGCCGCTCCAGTTCAGCTCGATGAGGAGTGGCGAGTTGCTCCACGCCGGCACGGCGGCGAGCACACCGGTACGGGCGTCGTCGCTGCCGCGTCGTACCGCGCCTCCCATGTCTGTGGGCGCCTCCCATGCCTGCGGCAGCGCCATGCAGGCAGAGGCAGAAGTCGGGTGCGTGGACAGCGACGAGTCGGTGGCCAGCTTCTCCGTGTCCGCCGCCATCATCGAGGAGAAGTAGAACACAGGAGGCTGCCGCCACTCGGGTCCCATGAAGGCCACCACCGAGGCGACGACTGCGCATTCAGATGGTTTCTTTGCTTCTTCGTCTCTTCCGAGGACCTTCGTCGACCCCGCAAAGTGTCTGCCAGACATGAGGAAGACAAAGGGATCCGCGGGCGGCCATTTAGATTATGTACTCCCTCTCGAGCTGGCGGGAAATTTTTGTTCTAAGAATGGATAAATTGTATGTATCTATAACTAAAATAAGTCTAGATACATCCATTTCTAGGACAAGTATTTCCGGATGGGGGGAGTATTAATTATACCAAGATAGCCGGATTGGCACCGCTTAGTTCATGTAAATGTAATGAAATCCATCATGTTTATATGAAGATCCAGCTTTTTTATACGAAATCCTTCATTCTTATATGAAATCAGTCCGTGTTTGCACGAATTTCATCTGGTTGGTTAGAGTTGTGAAAATGTATGCCGCTGGCGTTTGATGTCGTCCTCCGCGGAAGGAAACGGGAGGAAATTTGCCGGCTGCCGTTGGAGATGCTCTTATGCTGGAAATAATAGAGTGACATCCAATCCATTTGAGTTAATTGCGTGTATGATTGTCCCTCTATAAAAAATTAATTGCATGTACAATGTACACGAGACTTGCAGGGTGGCTACAGCTTCGTACAGAAAGTTAAAAAGAAAGAAGTCCATCCTTAATCTTGTATTCTAAGTACTCTGTGGGTTCCACTGTCAGTACAGTAGCGAAAGAAGTATATATTAAATAAGTAATATATAATATAAAATCTAAAGTTAAAGACAAAATTCGAACTCATGTCATCGCGTTGCGAGCATCCGACGCTAACCAGTCCAGCACATTTTTGTTGTAGACCATGCTGCTGATATATCTCCATGTCTACTCTTATACTCCATCCGTTCCTAAATATTTGTCTTTTCAGATTTCAAATGGACTACCACATACGGATGTGTATGTGGACATATTTTAGAGTGTAGATTCACTCATTTTGCTCCATATGTAGTCGCTTGTTGAAATCTCTAAAAAGATAAATATTTAGGAACAGAGGGAGTAGAAAACAGAGTTGGTGATGATGGTGTGCGTGCCATCCTGCAATATAGGCCGTCGGATTTATATCTAATGGATAGGAAGAAAACTATGGCAATTTTGCAAAAATTTACCCACACCCCTCTCCACGTTCGCAAATACGGCCTTCCCTCGTTCATCCTTTTCTCTCACAAGATAAACTACTCATTCAAATGCATCTTGATTTTCCGTGCAACGCACGGGCATCTAGCTAGTTTCTTTTAAAATAGTTACTGCGATAATTGGGTTGAAGTGATATATTTTATGTCTACCCCGAATGATTTCGGATTCACTAGTAGTAACAAAGAAAAGGTTGCCTTGTTAATTAACAGAAAACAGGGTGAAAACTATCACATGAGGCGGGTAAAAATGAGGCACACTGGGTTCAGCGTCATTGTCACTACAGCTGTGCGCGCGCGAGAAGTCTACATATTGAGGGGGATACTGAGCGAGGCATAGAGACACAATGTTCGAGAGAGAAACCAATTGACATATTACGATCAGATTGAGTTGTCACCCTTCTG
>NC_057802.1:136030181-136117319 GCF_018294505.1 Triticum aestivum
AGTGACACTTACATATCCCTACTCTTATAAAAAACAGAGTTGGTGATGATGGTGTTCCTGCCATCCTGCAATATAGGCCATCCGATTTATACCCGACGGATAGGAAGGAAACTGTGGCAATTTTGCAAAAAGATACCCACACCCCTCTCCGCATTTGCAAATAAGGCATTCCCTCGTTCATCCTTTTCTCCCACAAGATAAACTACTCATACAAATGCATCTTGATGTTCGGTGCAACGCATGGGCATCTTGCTAGTAGGGAGAAGGAGTTTGTGTGATACATATCTAGCTATATTAAGGGATAGGTAGATAGCATTTGTGCGAGGCATACTTAAAGCATCATGAAGATAAACAAAATTTTGTGCATGCAAGTGCCGAAAAAATGAAGCGAGAAACAATGTGTTGGAGAGAGAGAGAGAGCGAAATCTCAAAAAAAAGGTGCTCTGTTGGAATCCCATTGTATGTATTCATATGGTTCCGGAACTCGAGTTAACCTTAGGCATATGTGTGAGAGACATTATTATACTTTGAGACATTAGTGGCTGTGGGTGGGCGGAATTAAAGGGGTGGGCGTGTTCGACAGAGAGAGCGTGTGTGTTTCTGTGTGAGAGACTTGTAGGACGGGGTAGAAAGACGAATTCTAACCTTGACGGAGGGAGAGAAATACACGAAGTGCGCGTGTGTGATTCCAATGACCACAGGGAAATGAGATATGTATGCGTGTGAGAGAGATTGCACAATTCATTCATGTAACACTATCTAGCGATCATGGACGTACATCGCTTGAACATAAATCAATATCTACTTCGTATCGTGGCCAAAGGTACAATATCGATTCAACGCTATAAAGATTGGACACTCACATATCACATTTTTTTCTATTTAAATAAACCTTTTCAGTTGTGCATGCCAAAGTTACAGTGATGTTTCTTCAAACAACCAATGTAGCTATCATGTACATGCACCATTGTTACTCTTGCATTCAAAATCATTAGTCTTGGATGATTTAAGGTTCTATTATGAAGTAATATATGTAATATTCGTATATGAATTCAACGGGTACGCAATTTATGAAATGGAGGCTATGTAATCATATGAGGTAACACTTTTAAGTAGCAGACTTCTTTTTGTGCGCCTCTACACTAACACGTCAATGCATTATGTTTAAAGTAAATAACCAATTGCACTAAATTATCTATTTACACGAGAAATACATAGGCTGAGCGTTTGATCCCTTTTTTGTGAACGCGCCACTACACATGTACGATTGGCCGCGCCGGTGTGAACGTCCAAGTTATCGGCGCATCATCCCGCGTTATTGTCTTTTTTTCTGGGGTGGACACACCAGTTATTAACTGCTGGCGCGTGCCCTGTGTACACAGTCTCGCATGACCTTCCCGCTAGCACGGTCCAAAATTAGTTGAAACTGGATACGAACGATCCCACGGGCGGCAAATCTCCCGCCTCCTTCTAAAATTTCCGCCACCTTAGTCTTTAGCATGTGAAATTCCCCTTTTGTCCACGGAGACCAACAGTTACAATACTGCCCTCATCTACATAATAGGTCGGGGCTGCTTTGGTAACTTCTGGTTCTCCCCACTACACGACACCCCCATTTCCTCTCCCCCTCCCGCAAAAACGACTAACTCCACAGCACCAGAGCATCTCACATCACGCCGTCCGTACTTCATCGGCCTTTCTCCCCTCCCCTCTCGAAACCCTAGACTGCTCATCCACCGGCGTACCAGAGCCCATTCACTGCCAGCGGCGTCCACCTCGCCGGATCTGCTTCTGCGGCCGCATCTACCCCTCCCACCTCCCCTAGAAACAAGTAGACTGCTCATCCACCACTGTACCACAGCCCATTCAGTGTCGGCCTTGTCCACGGCGCCGGATCTGCTTCGCCGGTACTCTCGTCAACCGCAGTGCATCTGCAGCGGCTCATTCGTACTCCCCACCGGAGATGCTTCGTCCACACCCCCCCCCGGAGCCGCCCCACCGACGCCCCCGTCGACGGCCTCTGATCCTCTTCGCCGACACCTTCCTCAACCCTACCAGAGCCGCTTCGCCGACAACATCGTCAACCCCACCGGAGTAGCTTCGCCTAGACCATTTTCAACCCTACCGGGGCCGCTTTGCCAACTCACAAGTCCACGGCCTCAGATCCGCTTCCTCGCACCCTCATCCAACCTACCGGAGCAGCTTCTGACGCCCCGTCCACGGCCGCAGATCCGCATCGTCGACACCATTCTTAACCCAACCATCGGAGTAGCTTCACCTACGCCCTCGTCCACGGCCACAGATCCGCTTCGCCCACACCGTAGTCCACCCTACCGGAGCCGCTCCACAAACACCCTACTCGACGGTTCTAGATCTCCTTACCGGACCCCGACAGCCAGCGCAGCATCATCACCCTTGACGTTTCTAACCTGATTCCCACCATCTGGCAAGATGCCAAGCACCCGCCACGGCCTAGGTACTTGTCACCTTTATACTCGTCCAGCATCACCTGCCCGATGTACTTCAAATATACTAACAGGTCGCTTTTACCTGTTATGCAGCTGGCAAAAACTACAAGGATGATGTTTCTTCTGGATCTAACAGCTTGGCCAACCAAGATCCTCGACCGAGGCATTGCTATGATCTTGTAAGCGTGTCTCTCTCTCTCTCTCTCTTGTATTGTTCTATGCCTGCCAGCGTGCTTTGCTAGGATTTTCGACCAGTAATCCCTTTGTGCAGACAATGATTTCTACTACTGGCTGCTAAATTAGATATGTAGATGTCATACATGATACTACCTCGTACCTCTGTTCCTAAATATAAGTCTTTCTAGAGATTCCAATATAGGCTACATACGGAGCAAAATGAGTGAATCTACACTCGAAAATGCATCTATATACATCTGTATGTGGTCCATACTGGAATCTCTAAATAGACATATATTTAGGAACAGAGACAGTACATTACACAAAATCGTAGGTGGCATGTAGGAATTCCAGTACACTACATTAGGCTCCCTTAGAGTGCCTGCTAGTCCAGCACACAGAGTCATCGCTAGTTTATGCTACGCACACAATCATTAATTGGTGGTTTAAATATGCGCAAGGGATATGCAATGTATTATCATGTAGAGATGTCTGAAATTAGCCATGCTAACTTGCAGATTGGGTTACACAATGAAAAAGTACAAGATGTATGTGGCAATTTCATGGAACATCGCAAAAAAGGAGAGCCAGCGGTGAGCCTATGCAGTGTGCTATGGTACGTCGCTCCTCCATTGCAATCATCGTGACATGTTATTTGTATGTCAGTTCTATTGGCCAAGTTTCTTAGAGACAGTTATTACGAGTTATCCTAAGAAAATAAGCACCTGTGAATATAAGCTCCATGTAATAAGCCAACCAGTTCTTTTCATTGCGTTTTCAGCTTATCTTTGGTATGATAAGTGAAAAGTCTAGATTGCATTATATTTTTTCATTTTGCTGCCCATATGAAAATTAATTTGACTTGCAAACATCAGAAATTGAACCCAGTGCAGTAATTAATATGATAGGAAAACAGACCATCACTATTTGCTCAAAATGCAAATACAAAGATACCATCTACTTGGCACAATCTACTTTGGTCAATGTTTTTCATAGAGATCCCATTGCCTAATTTAAACGAAAAACGCATGACCCACATTTAAATGAAGAACAATTATTTATTGAAATTCGATGGTCCAAGTGGCTGGTTATTATCATATAGCAGCACCACCTGAAAGCATCATATAGCAGCAGCAGTGTGCAATTCATCATATACCAGCAGCAGCTCATAGCAATTCATCATATAGCAGCAACAGGAGTAGCTCATAGCAATTCATCGTATAGCAGCAGCAGGAGCAGCTCATAGCAATTCATCATATAGCAGCAGCAAGAGCAGCTCATAGCAATTCATCATATAGCAGCAGCAGGAGCAGCTCATAGCAATTCATCATATAGCAGCAGCAGGAGCAGCTCATAGCAATTCATCATATAGCATCAGCAGGAGCAGCTCATAGCAATTCATCATACAGCAGCAGCAGGAGCAGCTTATAGCAACTCATCATATAGCAGCAGCAGCTCATAGCAATTCATCATATAGCAGCAGCAGCAGCTCATAGCAATTCATCATATAGCAGCAGCAGCCCATAGCAATTCATCATATAGCAGCAGCAGGAGCAGCTCATAGCAATGCATCATATAGCAGCAGCAGAACCAGCTCATAGCAATTCATCGTATAGTGGATCAGAATGAAAATTTGGCAAAAAATCAGAGGAGATCCTCACCTTGTTGGATGAGCTCATCCTTCAACAGCACCTCACGCCCACGGCCGGGGAGGTGGGGAGGGGGAATAAGGTGCCTTCTGCCGCAGTGTGGCATCAGCCGTAGTTGTGCAGCGCCTGCCAGAGTAGTGCGTGGGACGAACCACAGTGGAGCAGCTGCTGGAGACCATGAGAATGAGGGGCGGCACCAGAGGGAGGAGCAGCCAGGGAGATTTTCCCCTACCCGCCGGCCATGTAGCCTAGCTAGACAGAGCATCGTCGAGGACCAGGCCAGATGGGACTAGTGGCGACGGCTTGCTGGAGGAACCCTAGTGCTGCAGGCAGGGGATCGAGGTAGAGGGAAAGGGGAGAGGAGATGCAAGCGGGCAGGGCAATGAACGCTTGCGTGTTTGTTTTTACTTGAGGGTGAGGTGTGACGCGGGCGTCACTAGTTGCATTTTGAGTGTAATATAGGCAGACAACAGAGTCATTTCACTATTTCCCTTCCCTTCAATTTTTAGTGAGGTTCTACCCGAAACACCCCCCTCCAAAGCGAAATTAGTTAAGCCCAAGCCCATAACTCAAAAATGACTTCTTTACATCTTTTATGGCTTATTTTGACAATAAGCCCTGAAAAGGCGGAATAGAACTGGCCCTTAACCTGCAATTCAATTGTGCGTGCAATGATGAATCACTCCTGCCTGCTACAGTGTACATTTAGGCATCATCATACATGGCATAACCTAATACATGTGCATTCCATTGTAGGATCTGGAATATGCAATGTTTATGTTAGTTCATACGTTGCACATGATGTTTAAATGCCCCTTAAATCTGGTCAGTCAAGTGATGGTCTTTAAGCCTCCTTCTTTGCTTCCTTTGTTGATATGTAAGATTTGCTCACACATCTGTTCAATTGCTTGTTTGCATCAGCCAGCCATACTAGGACTGTTTGCTTTGATTACTTGTTGTTCTTGACCTAACACTCTAACAAAGCTTGTCAACGATTTACACACTAAGGGATGCTGTAGTGGGGCCTTTTCTAACTCATAGGTGACATAAAGGTTTGGCTATACACTAAAGTAGGCTCTCCAAGAGTACCTGGAGGTCCAGTTCGAAGGTATGCCTAGTTTTTACATAGTGCACACATAGTAAATGCTCATTTCATTGTGTGCAAGTGCAAGAGATGCGGCATGTTTCATTATGTGGTGTTGTTTTGTTATAATCTCATCCTTTTGTGTTCACAGACTGGAAAGTATGCATATTTATCTTCCAAGGAGACGAGTAACTAGTTTGTGTCACCTTGCAGAGGGGGTGCAATGAAGATAAGATTGAGGATTTCCAAGTACATGATGTTAGGAAGGAGCCTTGTAAGAGAAGTAGGAGCTGCGCTGAGCCTCTTCAACCTGTTAAGGTAAGTCATTGTATCCAACTCAACGGTTCAATTCCTTGTTTGTTTCAGGCATAGTTAATTTGCTCTTTTCAATTGCTTTATTTGTCCTCAGTTATGAGATGCCCAAAGAATGATGCCTGATGTTGGGTACTTGTATAACTATTAGTTGACATAATTAAAGGCCTTACCATTTAATTACTCTGCCGAAGTGTGCCTGAAGCTTTGAAGTCTATTAACCAACTATTATTGAATGAGGCTCACAATCTAGTTTATACTAGGCTAATGATTGCATAGTTTTGCTTGCTGTAGTATGTTTGTATGAAATCCGCAGTTGTTCATTATGCTCCCTAAGACTTTAATTGAGCTACAGAATGGCCAACTGCTTGCTTACTTCTATGCAACGTGCTGTCTAAATTTGTAACTTGTCTGTGTTTTGGATTGGGCCCCAACATCATGCTCCTCTGGTGAGCTAAGAGAGATTTTTGTATGCAGGCTGCACAGACTACCTTTTTTATAATTTTTAAAATATCACCTGCTTATGCTTCATGACGTCTAACATTATTGTTAGTCCTGTTTTGCCATGTACTCCCTCTGTAAACTAATATAAGAGCGTTTAGAATACTAAAGTAGTGATCTAAACGCTCTTATATTAGTTTACAGAGGGAGTACAAAATAGTCTGTCTTGCTCGCTTCACTGTTGTAACTATATTTTTGCCCTAGTCATGTGTACTTACAGAAACATTTCAGGATGAAATGACATCAACACAAAGATCTGCGAGCAGTGCGGCATGGCCGTTACCGAATGATTATGGATTGGAATTGGAATGTGCTGATGTTCTCGAGCATCAACTAGAGGTGGCAAGACAACGTGTACATGATTCTGAACGTACAATCAACAAGTTGAGACTGGACATGCAGGTATTAGATGCAGGAGTCAAAAAAATGAAACAAGACACTGAGGTAACAACGAAGGAATTGGAGATTTTGCAGACTGAAATTTCTGCTATCTAAATCCGGCCAATCCTATTTTCTGAAGAGATTATAGTTCAAATGGTAAGTTATGTTGATGCGCGTCCATGATGTATGAGCTGTATTTGCCCAGTGTATGTAATTTGCTGTTTGTGTATGCTGTATTATCACTGGTGCCGAACCATAATGCCAAGTGGGTATAATCGGCTGTAATTTCTTTATTTTATAGTGTAGGATTATTCTACGTTTCTATGCCTTAGTCTCTTTATTGTATAGTGTATGTTTTTAGAGGTGATAGTATAGAGTAGGATAATTCTTTGAATATGCTATATCATTCAAACGGGGGCCAACTCGCCCAAACGTTGTAGTGACCATGGCCCTCCACAGGCCGTACGTTCCATGGGCCATCTACGGTACGGACGATCCCTGGCCTTCTGTGGCTGTCGGATTCGTGGGCCTTCTATGGGCTGTCGGATCCGTGGGCCTTATATTGGCTGTCGGATCCATGGGCCTTCCATGGGCCAGCGGATCCATGGCCTTCTATGGGCCGTCGGGTCAATGGGCCTTCTGTGGGCCGTCGGGTCAATGGGCCTTCTACGGGCCGTTGGGTCAATGGGCCTTGTACGGGCCGTCTCATCTATGGGCCTTGTACGGGCCGTATAAGGGGTCGTAAACGGGCTAGAGTGGAAATCATATGTTTTATGGGCTTACCATAACGGGCCGTTAAACGGCCGTATTTGATGATGCTATGAAAATGGCCCAACAGATTAACGGGCCACAAACGGGCCGACTGTATCCACGGGCTGAATTTGTCCCACAAGCAGAACAGGCCTGTAACGGGCCGTAAGTAAACGAATGCTGGAAATGAGCCCAAGAATAAATGGGCCCTGAGAAGGCCGAAAGATAACATGGGCTGAAAATGGCCCAACAGTATAATGGGCCGTCAATGGGTATAAAGTGATACACTGTTCATCACGAGCCAGTTTTACCACGGGCCGTTAACGGGCCGAGGGTTACTAAGGGCCTCAGATGGGCCAAAAGACGTCATGGGCCATACATGGGCCGTAAGTTAAAACGGGCTGGAATTATATTGGACGGCCTAGATGACGTTACTCGGCCTAATTCGGATAGGCTGTAAACGGGCCCTGGGTTAGAGGGCTGTAAATAGGCTATATGCGAACAGGCCGTTAACAGGCTTGCCGTGGGCTGGCCTGCCACCTTTTGACCAAGTCAAACGGGCCGGCCTTTTCACAGGAATGGGCCTCTGTTGGGCCGTGCCACGTGTCGACGTATCATAGGCTCTTTGGGTCCAATGAGTGGATGACATCTGTCCCAACGGTGAGCCGACACGTGTTTCCTCCAGCCAATGATGATTTTACACGTGGAAAATCCCCATTGGTCGGGGCTGTTAACGGGTTATAGGATCCAAAACCGGACCCGATAGCTTAACGGCGTTCCGTTACGGTGGATGCCATGTGTCGGTCACCCTTGACGAAAGCACTTCTGTGACGCGCGATTTATCGTCATGGAAGTGGACACTTCCATGATGATAATGTTGGTAATGTCATGGAACACTTCTACGACAGCACAGGTATGACTATCTTGATTCTGTCATAAATTTGCCATGGATGTACATGCATGACAAAAAACGCGACCTACTGTGACAAACACGTATCATCACGGAAGTGTATTTTTTTGTAGTGTGGACATGGAGGCGGCGGCGAAGATCGACGAGCACCAGCCGTAGTAGTACTCTTTGTTTTGTTTAATTAAGAGTGCCTGTCTTTAATTTGTTAGAGTAATGTTTAGGTCAGCTAGCTCTGTTTAATTGCTGAACTTGCTCAATTAAGAAGTGTGGGTGTGCTGTAGTCTCCTTTGTGTACCTAAATTATACAATGACGTGGATGACCACAGTAACCAGGGAAATTCGAACCAAATTTTTTGACGTTCAAACTCATCACACATGGGTTAAGCTATCTGAATCGTTTGTGATATTCACATTTCGTACACAGTTCTGAATAAGGGACCATGTCTGATGACACTTTGCGCGCAAGTTTTTTCACTGAAGCAATTCCAAATTTTCGGCTTTCGCGGAAATATCTACCTCCTCGCCCCCTCCCTCTTACCAAAAGCCACATTTCCCCTGTTTCCGCCTTCCTTTCCAAGTTGAAACCTTTACTCCTTGCTTGCAGCGCCGCCTCCTCACCGGCGACCCTCCTTTATGCTGCTCGACCTCGTCTATCCAGGCAGGCAATCCACACCCGACCCCCATCCTCCTCCTCCTTCCACATCCCACATGCCCCGACTGCTGGCGTGACACCTTCCACCCAAATCACCGACCCCTCCACCAAATAAGTGCCGCCATAAGCCATGGTGCGCGCAATATAGCCAGGATCTCAAGGAGCATTTGGCAGCGGAGAAGCAAATCGCGGCTGCACGCTCGGATGAGGTCGCGATGGCTGCCATTCGTGTCGACCCCCAGATCTTGGAGGAGCACCTCGCCGTCGAGGCCACAGTCGACGCCTCGCGCGCCGACGACACGACGCGGTTTACTGTTTGGTTCAGTTCTACAATGCGATGTTCAATTGTTGTGGGTGCATTCTGTTATTGTATACCATGTGAGAAATAAATTGAATTTGGCTGTACTAAATACATGAGAAACAAATACAATTGTTATATTTCCAAGTTATTAAGCATGCTTGGTTTGGTTAATTGTCTGATCTTCTATTACGAGTATGTTAGATTGTGCAATGTGGTGCTCAGTTAACGTTTGGTTCATCTGTTGTGGTGTTTATTTAACTATTTGGTTCAATTCTGCAATGCGATGTTCAATTGTTGTGGGTGCATTCTATTATTGTATACCATGTGAGAAATAAATTGAATTTGGTTGTACTAAATACATGAGAAACAAATACAATTGCTATATCTCCAAGTTGTTAAGCATGCTTGGTTTGCTTAACTGTCTGATCTTCTATTAGGAGTATGTTATATTGTGCAATGTGGTGCTCAGTTAATGTTTGGTTAATTTGTTGTGGTGTTTAGTTAACTGCTTGGTTCAATTCTGCAACGCGATGTCCAATGTTCGTGGGTAGAATTTTGTATTGTTGTGCATGTGAGGAATAAATCAAATTTGACTGCACTTAATACATGAGAAACATATACAAGTGCTATATTTCCTAGTTCTTAATCATGCTTGGTTTGGATAAATGGGTTTTCCATGTGGCTTCAATTAATCTGATGAATCTGCAATGTGCTTATTTTTCATCAACATATTTTACTGATAGCATGCGAACCCTCACTTAACCTGATGACTAACTACCTTATATGTGTTGCAGGGAAACAATGGGAAGCACTAAGGTTTACAATCGAGATTTGCACATGCATGGTCCTTTGTCTATAGCACATTCACTGGTACAACAAGGTGCCATACAAACGGTTTTTAACCCCTTTCCGTGACCGCGTTCAGAACCGTCTCCTAGTGAGTGACTGCAATAGGGGGGTCCTTCCCACACGACCCAGAAACCGTCGGGGATATGCCCTCCTGGCACACACGCTCGGTAAAATGAGGTCGTGTGCAACCGGCGAGTGACCAAATATGGTTATACGTACAGTAGTGCTAAAAAATACAGTTATACAGGCGAAATCGTTTCCGATCGTAAGTACATCCCACACAGTCAGTCCCCGCTAAACGTTTTCGTTCGTATATACATCTCACACAGTCACTCCAAGGAAAACGTTTGCGCAAGGTGGCGTAACGCAAAAAAATTTCAAGAGAATGTCGTGTGTGATTGTTCATTGATCCAACACGGTTTATTCGTAGAAACTATGTGCGTTGCCTGAGGTCATCGCCCATGGTGTTTTCTCAATAACCATTTGCAATAGGAAAACCCAATTAGTAGGCTAATTGGCCAATTACCAGGCTAATTGCCCTATTATTAATAATACATTTACTAAGCCCATTTGCAACTTTAGGCCAGTGCCTGTGGATGATTGACCGTCCATCCTTCGACCTCTTCAGGAACACTTCAATATTGAACCGTGGGTGTTGTATGAAAACTTTCCTCGCCTCCTGACAATAGAGGTGGTTTGAGAGGTAATTATCAGTGAACTGCTTTGGAAAGGCCTGAAAGCAAGGATGTGCATAAGTATCTTCTCTATATTGGAAATGGGGCAAAGGAATAAAAAAAGGCAAGGTATAATAGTTAGTACCATCTTGTAAACCTCAGTGCTTCCCATTGTTTCCTTGCAACACATATAAGGTATTTAGTCATCAGGTTAAGCAAGGGTTTGCATGCTATCAATAAAATATGTTGATGATAAATAAGCACATTCTAGATTCATCTGATTAATTCAAGCCACATGGAAAACCCATTTATCCAAACCAAGCATGATTAAGAACTAGGAAATATAGCACTTGTATATGTTTCTCATGTATTAGCTAATTCTTTTTAAATAATACATTTTTTAATTAATTTGTATAAATATTACGCCTATATTTTTATTTTCAAAAATAATACACCATCGGCCTGTTGCACGCTGACTAGGCCTAGTCGGCCCACCACAGGCCGATTGGCTTCCAGTCGACCCGCAGCAAGCCGACTGGGACTAATTGGCTTACTGCGAACTAATTGCGAACCAATTAGTCCCAGTCGCCTTGCTGCGGGCCGACTGGAAGCCAATCGGCCTGTGGTGGGCCGACTAGTTGCATGTGGCCATTTTTCCTTTTCTGTTTTTGGTTTTAGTTGTTGTTTTCTATTTATTCTAGCTATCAAATGAATCTGGTTTGTGTTGAAACCTTTTGCATAAATTACTAGCAATATTAACATGCCACATATAAATTTTCATAATTTTTGGAAAACCACATATTTACATTTGTATTTGATAGCTCCTGGTGAATATAGATAGGGTTTAAATTTATTTATCCAAATTGGATTTTTTCTATTTTTATAAATATTAAAATATTGAGGAGAATGGTTTAGACATTTTTGTGAAACAATTTGAGGAATTTTTTTGGCTTATGAAACAACTTGAAACAATATGAAACAATTTTTGTGAAACAATTTGAGGAACATAAGGCAAAAAAGTATTCTCAAATTGTTTCATAAGCCAAAAAAAATAATTTTCCTCAAATTGTTTCACAAAAATTGTTTCATATTGTTTCAAATTGTTTCATAAGCCAAAAAAGTATTCTCAAATTGTTTCACATAAAATTTTAAACTATTCTCCTCGATATTTTAACATCTATAAATATAAAAAAAATTCAATTTGGATAGATAAATTTAAACCCTATCTATATTCACCAGGAGCTATCTAATACAATTGTAAATATGTGGGTTTCCAAAAATTATGAAAATTTATATGTGGCTTGTTAATATTGCTAGTAATTTATGCAAAAAGTTTCAACACAAACCAGACTCATTTGATAGATCGAATAAATAGAAAATAACAACTAAAACCAAAAACAGAAAAACAAAAATGGCCACATGCACCTAGTCGGCCCGCAGCAAGCCGACTGGAACTAATTGGTTCGCAGCAAGCCAATTAGTCCCAGTCGGCTTGCTGCGGGCCGACTGGAAGCCAATTGGTCTGCGGTGGGACGACTAGGCCCAGTCATCCTGCAGCAGGCCGATGGTGTATTATTTTAAAAAATAAAAATATTGGTGTAATATTTATGCAAATTAATTTAAAAAATGTATTATTTAAAAAAAATTAGCCATGTATTAAGTGCAGCCAAATTCGATTTATTCCTCACATGGTATACAATAACAGAATGCAGTCACAACAATTGAACATGGCATTGCAGAATTGAACCAAGCAGTTAACTAAACACCACAACAAATGAACCAAACATTAACTGAGCACCACATTGCACAATATAACATACTCCTAATAGAACATCCAACAGTTAACCAACCAAGCATGCTTAACACACTGGTACGTGTCGGTCCTAAACAAACGGTTTTTAACCCCTTTCCGCGGTGGCATTTGGAACTGTCGCCATGTGAGTGTGTGCGATAGGGTGTCCTTCCCACATGACCTAGAAATCGTCGGGGATAGGCCCTCCTGGGACCCAGGCTGGGTTCGTGTGCGATCGGGCGAGGCATCGAAACCCAATCATTTCCGTAGGTATGTACATCCCACACGGTAATCCGAGAAAATGATTTCCGTAGGTATGCACATCCCACACGGTGAATCCCAGAAAAACATTTCAGTTCGTATGTACATCACACACAGTTAATCCAAGGAATACGTTTCCGTTCTTATGTACATCCCACACAGTCAATCCAGGGAAAACGTTTCCGTTCGTACGTACATCCCACACAGTTTTATGTGTAGGGTCGTGTGTGAAAGGTGTAACTATCACACAGCTCTGCCTTGGTTAACTGTTTGCTTTTATCAACTATATCACACACGATTTGATGAAGAAAACTGTGTGGCATTGGGCTATCCATCGCAAGCGCTTTTACTGCTAGAACTGTTTGCAAAGGTCCATGACACATTTAGCATGTTTATTAGTTTACAATTAATAATTCCAGTATTACGCAAATTTACATTTCATATCGAACAACTGTTTGCCAATTTCATATCAGACACATAAATATATTATAACATCACAGTACGGTAGCTACATGAAAACAGCACAGTACAACATATAGCTAGTTCAACTTCATAAGAACAATATATTCATTTCCCTAATCGAGATCATCCAGGCTCGTCTTATCCACCTCTGCTTTTAGTTCAGTAAGAACCTGTTTTGCATGGGCCAACTGGGAAAGTGCCTCCTCCTTCGCCAACACCATCTTAGCAAAGTCTGATTTAAAAAATCTGAGCTCATTCTCCACCTTCAACTTTTTATCCCGCATCTTCAAATATTCTTCAGCGTTGACAATAGTTTCTCTAAGCCTACGTCTGTTCTCTTCTTCATACATGCTCCAGAGCTTCGCTAGGCACATCTTCAAAGACTGTGGCCACTCTTGATAAACCCACTCCAAGTAAGAACACTTCCGTTCATCCTATAATATTTAAAACTAGATCAGTAACAATTGTAGGGGAAATGGGTTTATAGCAACATAGAAAATCACCAATGCTTATTTTGAAAAACTGAAGGAACATGTTAATTATGACATATCTTCTCAAAAAGATCAATGTGCAAATGAAATAATTGGTACTGAGACAACAACCAAATTCTGGAACATCAGAAGCTATATATAATTAACTACAATGACGCTACAAGTTCTTACTCATGTACAATAAATAACAAATTGAACATTTTATGAGGAAGGTAAATATAACTGCAACAGCATAGCGGCAGTGTTTGGATGACAGCAAATTGATACTAACAGGTGTGTACATGCACAAATTTAGTAAAATATAACTAATAGCACTAAGGCCGTCCACTATGTATGCCAAAACTGGGGTAAAGACAACTGTTGCTACATCTCGCACCGGTGCCCTGCACTGGCGAGCCGATGCAGCGGGAAAAAAATCAGGGACCCGGACTCCGGAGCACGTAGTTGCTACGATGCCCAGTTCCTTCATGCCATAAAGATTTAGTATTTTACTGCTTGGCTGCTCGGATGTGTGGACCAAAGTTGGCTGCACAAACTGCTGAAGCGGTGCCAAATAATTTTCTAATGGCACCGCTGATGAGATGGCAACAATTTAAGATACTAGGTACAAACTGTGACATTGTCTTAGGATGCGTTTGGTTGAAGGTGTGGTATGAATGGGTTGGGATCGTGACAGTGTCTGAATCACATCTAACAAATGATTTGTAACAACGAAAGAGGGTCTAACCTTCTCTGCACATGCCAGAAACTTCCTCCCACTGTCCACAAAATCAAACGCAACTAGCTTCATGCATGGAGATTGATGGTGACAACAAGTAGATAGATCTTCAGCCACCCCGCTCCATTCGTTGCCACTGATGGTCCTAGGGAGCTAAAAGAGGAAGAAGTGACTCAAATCGACCGTCGGGTAAGAATCCTTCATTCCAAGCCATAGCCCGAGAGAGAGAAGAGAGGCATACCCGGGTGGTGAAGGAGTCGTCACCGAAGGAGGAACCACTAGAGAGGTCTTTGAAGAAGACCATGGCGACCCCGGCGGTAGGATGCGAGACGGCGAGAGCGAGGAAGCGACTATAGGTTAGCAAGGAAGGAAGGAAGGAGGAAATAGGGGAAATGTGACTTGTGGTCGAGGAGAAAAGGGGGTGGGGAAGGGGGCAGGGGTAGATATTTTGGTGGTAGGCCAACATTTTGGAAATGTGGAGGGAAACTTTGCGCGCGGTGCCGCCGGACCATTCACTTTGAATGATTATGTGCATCGCAAACGATTCTTATGCTCTACGCGCATGGGATGAGTTTGATAATTCAAATTTTGGTGGAAATTTCCCCTGGTACGTCATTGCATAATTTAACATTGCTTGCTAATTTGGGCACACAAAAGAGCGTACAGTAGACATACCACACTTACTGAATCGAGCAATTTTAGTAATTAAACAGAGCCAGTTGACCTAAACATTGCTCTAACAAAAGACCAGCATTAAAAACAAAGCCTAAGTACGCATAATTTTAACAAATCCTCCGCCGCGCCGGCCTATGCATCACCGGTGTGAGATGAGACGTCGATGACTTGTCCTGGCGACGTGCCGCCTTTGGTGGACTTCGCGTCCCCCCTGCTGAAGTCGACCGCGTCCTCGTCCTCGGCGCCGCCCTCAAGGTTGTAGTACTCGTAGTAGTGGCTGCGCTAGAGCTCGCGTTAGTACTCCACCGCCGATTTCTCGACGGACAGACTCTTCTCTACCTCGACCTCGGCCACGCGCAACTCCTCCTCCTGGTGCTCCTCGATCTCCGCCTCCTCCTGCAACTCCACCTCCCGCTCGGCGACCTCATGAGGAAGCAGGTGCTCCATGGCCACCGCCGCCTTTTCAGACGTGGGTTGCATGCTGGAGTCCGAGGTGGCCTGGAATATCTTGGTGTGTGCATCCTTGATCTTGGCGTGGATGGCCTCGACCGGGCCAGGGCGACATCGGCGGCACGGACGGCAGCTCGAGCGCTCTCGGCGTTTGCAGCCGCCATCGCAGCAGCTGCTGCAGCTGCCCTGTCGGCTGCCGCAGACACCCTCTCGGCGGAAGCGGCCACGCTCAATGCGGATGCGGCGGCACTCTCGGCATAGGTGGCCGCGCTCTCGGCGCAAGCGGCGGCGCTCGGGGGGTGGGGGGACGCGGCCATCGTATGGGCCTTCACGAAGCATTTCCACGGCATCATCTTTGCAAGAAGGGGGTGCGGGAATGGGGATCGAGATTCGTGGATTCGGGGGTTGCCGGCACTGGAGCAGATGAGCCGGCGAAGCTTAAGGAGGGAGATTTTAATAAACTCAGATATTTTCATCGCAAACGGTTCCTAGAAAATAATTGTGTGTGATGTTGTAGATATTTTTTATTAGCTATGAAAGACGAATTTGGAGTAAAGTGGCAACGAATGGTGTTTTAAATGAACGAGAAATTTTGTACTACTAATACAACTGTCATGTCAAATTCTTGAAATTTCAGGGGTCATTTGACCTTTTAAGACATGTAAGTGATTATCTAGCCATTTAATGACCGTAATTCAAATTTGAACTACATGTACACGCAACAGCTAACCATAACGGTTTGAAAACTCATATTTCGTGTACTTGTGTGCGATTTAATTCCATGTGCAGTAAATTGGAAGGAATTTTCAAACATATTGGTCTAACGGCTATGAAACAATTAAGCATGGAGTGACATGGCATTTTAATTCCAAAAAATCAGAAACACATGAAACCTTGGTAGATGTAATGTCATGCCACCAAGATGAAGTGGTAAAAAAATTGGCATGTTTGACAAAAGTTTGGACACACACCCCTCATGAACCGGAGCAACTCACTAGAAGGCTCGTGGTTCCAAGAGGGGACAATGCATGTTTAATGACGAACGGGAGATATCTTCCTCTTACGACCTTCAATTTTTTTCTACGTCTAACGTGCACTACTACAACTGTAATGTGAAATTTTGGAAAATTCTAGGGGTCATTTGATCTTTTAAAGATATTAAAGTGATTTTCTAGCCATTTAATGACCATAATCCAAATTTGAACTACATCTACATGTAACGCCTAACCAAAATGGTTTGAAAATTCATATTTGTGTACTTGTGTGCGAGTTAATTCCATGTGCAGTAAACTAGAAGGAATTTTCAAACATATTTGTCTCACGACATGGACACACGCAAACGTATGCATGGAGTGACATGGCATTTTAATTCCAAAAAACAATCAGAAACACATGAAACCTTGGTTGATGTAATGTCATGCCACCAAGATGGTGTGGTAAAGAAACTGACATGTTTGACAAAAGTTTGGACACACACCCCTCACAAACCGGAGCAACTCACTAGAAGGCTCGTGGTTCCGAGAGGGAATAATGCATGTTTGATGACGAACGGGAGATAGCTTCTCTTACGGTCTTCAATTTTTTCTACGTCTAACATGCACTACTACAACTGTAATGTGAAATTTTGGAAAATTCTATGGGTCATTTGACCTTTTAAAGACATTTAAGTGATTTTCTAACCATTTCATGACCGTAATTCAAATTTGAACTACATATACATGCAACGCCTAACCAAAACGGTTTGAAAAATCATATATGTGTACTTGTGTGCGAGTTAATTCCATGTGCAGTAAATTAGAAGGAATTTTTAAATATATTGGTCTCACGACATGGACACATGCATACGTATGCATGGAGTGACATGGCATTTTAATTTAAAAAATAAAAAAATGATCAGAAAAACAGGAAGCCTTGGTTGATGTAATGTCATGACACCAAGATGATGTGGTAAAGAAATTGGCATGTTTGATGAAAGTTTGGACACACACCCCTCACAAACCGGAGCAACTCACTAGAAGGTTTGTGTTTCCGAGAGGGAACAATCCATGTTTGATGACGAACGGGAGATAGGTTCCTCTTACGGCCTTCAATTTTTTTTCTACGTTTAACATGCACTAATACAACTTTCATGTGAAAATTTGGAAAAATTCAGGGGTCAGTTGACCTTTTAAAGACATTTAAGTGATTTTCTAACCATTTAATGACCGTAATTCAAATTTGAACTACATTATTAAGGACAATATAACCGCACCTAATCCCTGCCCTCACAGCGATTTGGGTTTTCAGCCATCCATTTGCGCGATCTGAACGTTCCTGGGCGTCAGATCTGATGTACAAAGCGTTCTGTCCCGCACTATGTGTAATCTGGCCCAGCTGTCCTGTGGGCTGCTTCTTCAGAGGCCGAAACCGTGCCCTGTGGTAAAATGGGCCTGTTTTCTCAGCCCACTGAGGGTCCAAAACGATTGCTGGCTTGTGTCTCATCCCTTCCACCCCGACCTCTCGTCTCTCTTGTTCAATTCCCACCCCCGACCTCTCCGCGATACAAGTTGCGCCGCCCTCGTCTCCAGCCGACCGCCTCCTCATCTTTGCCCAGCCGTCGCCCTCTTATTTACCCTTAAGATTTCATCAGGGAGGGGATCCTCTCTCAGATCTGTTGAGGCTCTACACCACTAAGGACTGAACCAGATTTTTACGCCTTGTCGCGCCATCTCTGGATCCAACCTCGTTCGAGCACCCAGGCGCCGGTAATGCCGAGCTCCTGGATCCACAACCCAAAACCAAGCTTATTCTTTTGGATCCACGATGCAAGGACCTCCTCCAGGCGGCTCAGAGGGAGTGAGATGGACACGACAAGAAGATGCGTTGTCATCATCAATTTTCTCCCTCCCGAGACACCAGTGGCCCGTGGCCTGGTTACCACGATGAGGTTCCAATAGTCCACGGTGAGATTTCGATAATCGCTTATGTACCACGAAATATTCATGGATTCAGTTTTGAGATTGGATCCAAATTTCGCTAAGGGGATCCAGCGACACACGCTCAGAGGAGCGGCCGGTCTGCGTCCATCCAGCCATAATGCGAGGCGGGATTCGGCCAAGACGAGGCTCGCGCTGTGATCGACTGGAGGCGCAGTTCCGGCTTCAGTCGATGCGCTCGAGGGCTCGTGGTGAAACTACTCCGTCTTCGCCCAGTCGCCTCCCTTCTCCAACCTCCACAGCTCGTTCTCGTGTCTTTCTTCAGGCAGGTGAGATCCGGGTTCCCCTTCTGGTCTCTTAGATTTTTTGATGTTGCTGTGATACGTTGGCCAGGTGTACAGGTTGCTCTCCTGGTCTTCCCTTGATTTCTTCAGCCAAGTGAGCTCTTGTTGTACCTGCCGCACAGTGTCTGTACAAAACAAGCTTGACGATTAAGCGAGCTAGGGGCGAGTCAGTGTCAAAACGTGCATTCATGGCCTAGCAGTTTTTCTGAACTTTGACACTTCAAAACGTGTTGAACCCTTCTCCTTGTGTTCAGAGTACTAACAAAAGTCCTACTGGAAATATGACGATGGCAAACCCCGATTTCAGAAGAATTATGGAAAGGAAGTGTTGAGCATAAAAATGCGATCTACTATAGTGGTAATGTTTCTTTTCTTATAGTGTGGGCAACATTCTTTTTATCCCTTATGATACTGTAGTTTGCATGTACAAATTATATCATAATATATATACTCTTTATATTGCATTTTCAGCTTAGTTCTCACCTGTGTGTTTTTCACGGTTTCAGTGAAAGCTTGATGATGTTGCACCTTCAAGTGCCGTGATTGCTATGCATCCTCTAAATAAACTAAAATTTCTATTGATTTTGTAGCTAATGTAGTGGTAACTCTTCTAGTCGCTTTCATATAATTAAATTTGCAATGTACGACCAAGTGTAGCTCCATTTGCCTTCTACAATCATTATTATGTTTTAGAATCATGCTCCAGTTTATATGTTAGAAAAATCTTGATAGGTGCTTGGCTCAAAGGCCTTGGTACACGTGCCATCTGCACATGCTTCGCCTGATTGCAGCGGTTGGAAATCTGGGGTAACCCGACAAATAATCAAATTTGAGTATGTGAAATGAAGCAGAAGCTAAGTGTTCCACTGATAATAGAAATGTCCATTTATGCTTATGTAAAGATATTTTTATTATTCTACCGAATTCCACCGTAGGACATCCCATTTATGGTATGTAGAATATCAATTACTACTTGATTTCCTAACTAAGTGAAATCCTTGTTAGCATTCTTCTTGGTGAGTGTGGCACACTCCACACATGAAATGTCTAGGCGCACCAGGCCTGCCTAATTCTTCTTTGTGGCAGAACATCGCGCCCCTTTGGGTAGAGAGGCATCTGGACATTTCATTAATGCACCATGTATACAATCTATAATGACTATTTATGTCTCCTGTTGCATGTTTATTTTTGCCGCGGCTTATTATCTGTCTTGGCACTATGGATTGGTTTTATTTACTGAATACATGGATTTGTATGTTGTCATCCCATGCCAATTTGTGTAGGTGAACCTTACTTTTTTATCTTAGTATATATGTGAACTTCATTAATTATTGACTAATATAAGGTTATGTTTTACAAGTATAATATATTTCATGTGCCCATATATATTTATAGATATTCGTATAATTTATCGTATAGATAGACGGGCGCGGCAACGTGCGCCATCAATGATCTAGTCTATATGCAACGCCTAACCAAAACGGTTTGAAAAAACAAATTTTTGTGTACTTGTGTGTGAGTTAATTCCATGTGCAGTAAATTAGAAGGAATTTTCAAACATATTGGTCTCAAGGCATGGGCACATGCATGGAGTGCCATGACATTTTAATTCCAAAAAAATTAAAAATGATCAGAAAAACATGAAACCTTGCTTGATTTAATGTCATGCCACCAAGATGATGTGGTAAAATGTTGGCCTGTTTGACGAAAGTTTGGACACACACCCCTCATAAACCGGAGCAACCCACTAGAAGGTTCGTGGTTCCGAGAGGGAACAATGCATGCTTGATGACGAACGGGAGATAGCTTCTTCTTACGGCCTTCAATTTTTTTCTACATTTAACATGCACTAATACAACTTTCATGTGAAAATTTGGAAAATTTCAGGGGTCATTAGACCTTTTAAAGACATTTAAGTGATTTTCTAACCACTTAATGACCGTAATTAAAATTTGAACTACATCTACATGCAAGGCCTAATCAAAACGTTTTGAAAAATAATATTTATGTGTACTTGTGTGCGAGTTAATTTCATGTGCAGTAAATTAGAAGGAATTTTCAAACATATTGGTCTCAATGCATGGGCACATGCATGGAGTGCCATGGCATTTTAATTTCAAAAAAAATTGGAAACACATGAAACCTTGGTTGATGTAATGTCATGCCACCAAGATGACGTGGTAAAAAAATTGGCATGTTTGACGAAAGTTTGGACACACACCCCTCACAAACCGGAGCAACTCACTAGAAGGCTCGTGGTTTCGAGAGGGGACAATGCATGTTTGATAACGAACGGGAGATAGCTTCCTCTTACGGCCTTCAATTTTTTTCTATGTCTGACATGCATTACTACAACTGTAATGTGAAAATTTTGAACAATCTAGGGGTCATTTGACCTTTTAAAGACATTTAAGTGATTTCTAGCCATTTAATGACCGTAATTCAAATTTGAACTACATCTACATGCAATGACTAACCAAAACGGTTTGAAAAATCATATTTGTGTACTTGTGTGCGATTTAATTCCATGTGCTAGTAAACTACAAGGAATTTTCAAACATATTTGTCTCACGACATGGACACATGCATACGTATGCATGAAGTGACATGGCATTTAATTCCAAAAAAAATCAGAAACACATGAAACATTGGTTGATATAATGTCATGCCACCAAGATGATGTGGTAAAGAAATTGGCATGTTTGACGAAAGTTTGGACACACACCCCTCACAAACCGGAGCACCTCACTAGAAGGCTCGTGGTTCCGAGGGGGAACAATGCATGTTTGATGACGAACGGTACATAGCTTCCTCTTACGGCCTTCAATTTTTTTCTACGTCTAACGTGCACTACTACAACTGTAATGTGAAATTTTTGAAAATTCTAGGGGTCATTTGACCTTTTAAAGACATTTAAGTGATTTTCTAACCATTTAATGACCGCAATTCAAATTTGAACTACATCTACATGCAACGCCTAACCAAAACGGTTTCAAAAATCATATCTGTGTACTTTTGTGCGAGTTAATTCCATGTGCAGTAAATTAGAAAGAATTTTCAAACATATTGGTCTCACGACATGGACACATGCATACGTATGCATGGAGTGACATGCCATTTTAGTTACAAAAAATAAAAGAATGATCAGAAAAATATGAAACCTTGGTTGATATAATGTCATGCCACCAAGATAATGTGGTAATGAAATTGGCATGTTTGACGAAAGTTTGGACACACACCCCTCACAAACCGGAGCAACTCACTAAAAGGTTCATGGTTCCGAGAGGGAACAATGCATGTTTGATGACGAATGGGACATAGCTTCCTCTTACGGCCTTCAATTTTTTTCTACGTTTAACGTGCACTAATACAACTGTCATGTGAAAATTTGAATATTTTCAAGGGTCATTTGACCTTTTAAAGACATTTAAGTGATTTTACAACCATTTAATGACCGTAATTCAAATTTGAACAACATCTACATGTAACGCCTAACCAAAACGGTTTGAAAAAAAATCAAATTTTAGTGTACTTGTGTGCGAGTTAATTCCATGTGCAGTAAATTAGAAAGAATTTTCAAACATATTGGTGTCAAGGCATGGGCACATGCATGGAGTGCCATGGCATTTTAATTCCAAAAAATTAAAAAATGATCAGAAAAACATGAAACCTTGCTTGATTTAATGTCATGCCACCAAGATGATGTGGTAAAAAAATTGGCCTGTTTGACGAAAGTTTGGACACACACCCCTCACAAACGGGAGCAACTCACTAGCAGGTTCATGGTTCCAAGACGGAACAATGCATGTTTTATGATGAACGGGAGATAACTTCCTCTTACGGCCTACAAATTTTTTCTACGTTTAACGTGCACTAATACAACTATCATGTGAAAATTTGGAAAATTTTAGGGGTCATTTGACCTTTAAAAGATATTTAAGTGATTTTCTAACCATTTAACGACCGTAATTCAAATTTGAACTACATCTACATGCAACGCCTAACAAAAACGGTTTGAAAAATTATATTTTTGTGCACTTGTGTGCGAGTTAATTCCATGTGTAGTAAATTAGAAGGAATTTTCAAACATATTGGTCTCAAGGCATGGGCACATGCATGGAGTGCCATGACATTTTAAATCCAAAAATAATAATAAGAAACACAAGAAACCTTGGTTGATGTAATGTCATGCCACCAAGATGATGTGGTAAAAAAAATTGGCATGTTTGACGAAAGTTTGGACACACACCCCTCATAAACCGGAGCAACTCACTAGAAGACTTGTGGTTCCGAGAGCGGACAATGCATGTTTGATGACGAATGGGAGATTACTTCCTAATACGGCCTTCAATTTTTTTCTACGTCTAACATGCACTACTACAACTGTAGTGTGAAATTTTTGAACAATCTAAGGGTCATTTGACCTTTTAAAGACATTTAAGTGATTTTCTAGCCATTTAATGATCGTAATTCAAATTTGAACTACATCTACATGCAATGACTAACCAAAACGGTTTGAAAAATCATATTTGTGTACTTGTGTGCGAGTTAATTCCCCGTGCAGTAAACTAGAAGGAATTTTCAAACATATTTGTCTCACGACATGGACACATGCATACGTATGCACGGAGTGACATGACATTTTAATTCCAAAAAAATCAGAAACACATGAAACCTTAGTTGATGTAATGCCATGCCACCAAGATGATGTGGTAAAGAAATTGGCATGTTTGACGAAATTTGGACACACACTCCTCACAAACCGGAGCAACTCACTAGAAGGCTCGTGGTTCCAAGAGGGAACAATGCATGTTTGATGACGAACGGGAGATAGCTTCCTCTTACGGCCTTCAATTTTTTTCTACGTCTAACATGCACTACTACGATTGTAATGTGAAATTTTGGAAAATTCTAGGGGTCACTTGACCTTTTAAAGATATTTATGTGATTTTCTAACCATTTAATGACCGTAATTCAAATTTGAACTACATCTACATGCAACGCCTAACCAAAACGGTTTGAATAATCATATCTGTGCACTTGTGTGCGAGTTAATTCCATGTGCAGTAAATTAGAAGGAATTTTCAATATATTGGTCTCACGACATGGACACATGCATACGTATGCATGGAGTGACATGGCACTTTAATTACAAAAAATAAAAAAATGATCACAAAAACATGAAACCTTGGTTAATGTAATGTCATGCCATCAAGATGATGTTGTAAAGAAATTGGCATGTTTGACGAAAGTTTGGACACACACCCCTCACAAACCGGAGCAACTCACTAGAAGGTTTGTGGTTCCGAGAGGGAACAATGAATGTTTGATGACGAACGGGAGATAGGTTCCTCTTACGGCCTTCAAATTTTTTCTACGTTTAACGTGCAGTAATACAACTGTCATGTGAAAATTTGGAAAATTTCAGGGGTCATTTGACCTTTTAAAGACATTTAAGTGATTTTCTAACCATTTAATGACCGTAATTCAAATTTGAACTACATCTACATGCAACGCCTAACCAAAATGGTTTGTAAAATCAAATTTTTGTGTACTTGTGTGCGAGTTAATTCCATGTGTAGTAAATTATATAGAATTTTCAAACATATTGGTCTTAGGGCATGGGCACATGCATGGAGTGCCATGGCATTTTAATTCCAAAAAATTAAAAAATGATCAGAAAAACATGAAACCTTGCTTGATTTAATGTCATGCCACCAAGATGATGTGATAAAAAATTGGCCTGTTTAACGAAAGTTTGGACACACACCCCTCACAAACCGGAGCAACTCACTAGAAGGTTCGTGGTTCCGAGAGGGAACAATGCATGTTTGATGACGAACGGTAGATAGCTTCCTCTTACGGCCTTAAAAAAATTCTACATTTAACGTGCACTTATACAACTGTCATGTGAAAATTTGGAAAATTTCAGGGGTCATTTGACCTTTTAAAGACATTTAAGTGATTTTCTAACCATTTAATGACCGTAATTCAAATTTGAACTACATCTACATGCAACACCTAACCATAACGGTTTGAAAAATTATTTTTTTGTGTACTTGTGTGTGAGTTAAAAAATCATCAGATGATGTAAATATCTGGTGTTCAAAAAACAAAATGTAAAGATCTGGCAAGACGCCCCCACACGATTGGCACTCTATCTCGCGGCTCGAAGTTTGGTAGGTGAGTGGCGGGGATCATTAATCAGAAACGGTTATCTATTAGAAACCGTCAGCTATTATGTTCACACATGGATTTTGCTGCGGGAATCGTGTGTAATTCAAAACTACAGTACTCGTAAATTTCGGCGACCGGCGTGTGTACTGTCCCCGTCGATCTAGATTCCGGCTACCAATAAATACAACCTTGCTCACGTTGTCCCGCCTGCATTCTCATATACATCATTCCCTTGCTCGCCCTCTCTCTCTCTCTCAAATTTCTGCCATGGCATCGCCGGTCTGCCCACGCGCCGATGAGGAGTCACCGTCCCCCGAGGACGCTCACTCTATTAGCAGCAACAAAGACCCCTACGCGCCGCCTAACGAGGTTGCGCCGGACCCCCAACTTTGGATTGGTTTTGGGGCCAGTACAATCTTTGTCTGTGGAAGTCACTGCTGCCAGCTGAGAATGCCAGGCAAGTGGCGTTCAAGAAGGAGATGGCAGAGGAGGAAGCCAGGTACCAGGCGGCCTGTGAAGCCCGTGATGCCGTCTGGAAAAAGGAGGCAGCGGAGCTTTGGGCGCGGGTGCGTCGTCGTGCCAAGGAGGTGTACGAAGACGGGTACTTCGCGAGGAAGGTCATAGGCGCTGGGTGCCTCATCGCTGCGTGGAGGTGGGCCGATAAGCTCCAGCATGTCACCGACGAGGAGCTCCGGTGGGTGCCCAACAAAATGGCAAGATCGGCCGCGCGCGTCCGCCAGCAAGAGGCAGATCGGTACGTCAAGCGCTGCGAGGCGGAGGAGGCGGAGTACTGCCTCCGCACTGGGAAGATGCCGCGCACCAGGGAGTTGCTGGCGAGGGGCTGCCGGAATACTGGCCCCAGGAGGGATTATTAGTTTTAGTATTGTTCGTTTTCAATTTTATGCATTGTACCTAGTAGTTAAGTATCATCACGTATATGTGATGATATTATATATATATATATATATATATATATATATATTCTGTGATGAACTAATGAACAATTAATATATATATATATTATGAATTCCATTTTCTATCTATTTTTGTATACTAATTTGAATCTAGCTGTTATCATCCACATATACAGAATGGAAAGCGTATACACACACATTGAAATAGAACATATAAGAATGGAAAACAGAGTACACATATTGAAACAGAGCAATACTATGATTGTTGTGAATAGATAGCTATCCACGTCGAAACGACTTTTCAAAATAAAACGCGTCCATGAGACCATGACCAGCAGCCCTTGCCCAGGGTAGCTCTTGGCTTTGCCTGAACTCGTGATGCGTTCGTCCAAGCGGTCGACACACTCGCGGTACATCTGGAGCGCGATCTCGAGCTCCAAGTTGGCTATTTCATCGGAGATCACCAGCTCGAAGATGCGACGGCCATGTCCCTCTACTGCGCCCAGGTGGACACCTGGGCCAAGGAGGCGGTCGAGCCTACGAACCAGCGCGTTGTCATCCAGCAGGCCGCGGATAAGGCGAATGGTGGCACCCATGCGAATGGCGCGGCGGGCGTTCGGTGCAAGTACGACGCGGCCGACCTCTGGTGCAAGTACGGCGCTGAGGGCCTCTGCCCACACCTGGCGAGGAATGGGGGTACTGACGGGATGTGTACCCAGCTGCGACGCCATGTCGACAGCAGGCAAGCGCCGATGGATCCGCTCTTGCTATGCGGCACGCCGCGCCTCTCGCTCTGCGGCGTTCCAACGGTCTCGCCGTACGGCGAGCCACAGCCTATCGGCGCGGACGCGCCTAGCTTGCTCTGTGGCGCACCATCGATCATGTTGTGCGGCGAGCTGCAGCCTATCGGCGCTGACATGCCTATCTTGATCCGCGACGCTCAAGAAGCGCCATGCGCCAAAGGTCTGCTCAACCTTGGCGATAACGCGCATCACAACATCGTCCATCGTGTTGTCGGGGAGCGCCTCGGCCTCAATGGGCCGTGGCGCCTGCTCGTTTTCCTCGTCAACGAGGTTGATGGCAGAGACGGTGCTTTGGTGGGTTGGCATGCTTGGAAAAGGTGGATGTGCTACAGGCTGCACTTGTCTCCTCTGTGCGTCGCGCGCCGCCTATGCGCAATATAGCTGGGTGGCGGGAAATAGGTGAGGAAATGGTGGGAAACGGTGGCGTGTTCATAAAACGCCATCAATTAATGGAAACTTAGCATAGAAGGAACATCGAGCTAGCACAAGAAGTAGATGATGATCAGATGAACATGGACCACACTAGGGAACCCGTCGGTGATGAATTCATCAATCCCAAACTATTGAATACTAGCAAGCGTTTGCCCACAACACACACGACCTATTCCATCACAAACAGGTCGGATGGATCAACTGTATGCCACGTATCACACATTGTCAAAAAGTAATGTGGTAGACCTTCTTTAACATGTGTTAAAAAACAAGGACCTTGAGGTTAAATTAACTCATGGGATGGGTCCTATCAGTCATTTAATTTGACAGATATGACCCATCCTATCAGTTAATTTAACATCAACACAACTTCCCATCCAGTCACCCATCTGATGGCTGCTCCAGCCTGAGCACACTTAACTTGAGAGTTTTCTTACATGAGCTACTGGTGGAACGGCTAGTCCTTGCTGATAGGATGCCTCTTCGCATCCTTATGGTGTATATGGATGACCGCCCGTCCCCCAATGGCCAATAGATGTTGTGTAGACAGAGCATATCACATACGTCTTATTAGAAGCTATCGTCTGTGTTATTATCGGTCTTCGCACACATTTCTGATTATGGACCTGTTTGCCGCATATCACACACATCTTGTTATATTAAACTATTTCTGTTCTCTTGTCTCAACTCAAACAGTTCATCCGAGTGAACCGCATGTCGTATATCGCACACACCTTCATCTGGCTGCCCGTTTCTTTTGTGTTGCCTAATCACAAACAGTTCGTCCGAGTGAACCGTATGTTATATATCACACACACCTTCATCTGGCTGCCCGTTTCTTTTGTTCCTCCTCATTGCAAACAGTTAATTGAGCTGAACCGTATGCCCTGCATCGCACACGCAACTAAAATATGAACCGTGTTTGATGCATCCTCCATCGCAAACGTTTTGCACCTTTTTTTGATGGTTATTTTACACCACCGTTTGTGATTATGGCATCGCACACAGTTTTGTCGAAGGGTCTCTGATAGTAGTGTCGCGTTAGCAGCAACCTGCAGTAGTGACAACTTGGAAATATAGCAATTGTATTAGTTTCTCCTATATTTAGTACAACCAAATTCGATTTATTTTTCACATGGTATACAATAACAGAATGCAGCCACAACAATTGAACATCACATTGCAGAACTGAACCAAACAAAACAGTTAACTAAACACCACAACAAATGAACAAAACGTTAACTGAGCACCACATTGCACAATATAACATACTCCTAATAGAAGATTAAACAGTTGACCAAACCAAGCATGCTTAACAACTTGGAAATATAGCAATTGTATTTGTTTCTCATGTATTTAGTACAGCCAAATTCGATTTATTTCTCACATGGTATACAATAACAGAATGCACCCACATCAATTGAACGTCACATTGCAGTAACTAAACACCACAACAAATGAACCAAACGTTAACTAAGCACCACATTGCACAATATAACATACTCCTAATAGAAGATCGGACAGTTAACCAAACCAAGCATGCTTGACAACTTGGAAAATTGCACCCTGAAGAATTGAACATCACATTTGCAGAATTGAACCAAACAGTTAACTGAACACCACGTTGCATGACATATAGAACATATACTCTAGAGCAGAAGATTGCATGGTAAAAGTAGATAGCACAATTCACTAGAATTTGTTAAGGAACGGCAGTAGCTAGCAAACTGAACATGGGTCCTTATAGTGAGCTAATAAGACAAGCTACTCCTCATTGTCAGAGATATCGATGATGATTGGCTCCTTGGACATGGAAGAGGGTGAGGCCTCCGCATCGTGGGTGCCCTCGTCGTAGTGGTGAGTTTCTTGAGCCGCTCCGGGCACAAACCTGCTGGCTATCGAGATGAGGTAAGCACGTGCATGCTGAGAAAACACCCCGTAGTCTTTGTCGAAGGCACCGATGGTGGCCTCGAGAAAATGCCACGAACCGTCGTTTAAAGCAGCCAACCGCGTCACGGCGTCAACGCGCTAGGCGTCGACGGTGGCCTTGACGGCGAGGTGCTCCTCCAAGATCTGGGGGTCGGCACCAATGGCAGCCATCGCGACCTCATCCGCGCGTGCGGCCACGATTTGCTTCTCCGCTGCCAAATGCTCCTAGAGATCCTGGCTATATTATGTGCACCATGGCTTCGGGCGGAACTTATTTGGTGGAGGGGTCGGTGATTTGGGTGGAAGGTGTCGCGCCTGCGGTCGGGGCATGTGGGATGTGGAAGGAGGAGGAGGATGGGGGTCAAGTGTGGATTACCTGCATGGATAGACGAGGCTGAGCAGCGTGAAGGAGGGTCGCTGGCGAGGAGGCGGCGCTGCAAGCAAGGAGTGAAGGTTTCAACTTGGAAAGGAAGGTGGAAACAAGGGGAATGTGGCTTTTGGTAAGGGGGAGGGGAGGTAGATATTTCCGCGGAAGCCGAAAATTTGGAATCGCTTCAGCGAAAAAACTGGCGCGCAAAGTGTCATCAGACACGGTCCCTTATTTAGAGCGGGCTGTGGACTGTAGCCGTCGCACCTTCTCGCGTAAGCCATATGCATACTATACTCCGACGGTGCTCCAAGATATTTTGTGCTGCATCTCACACGGTTGGTTATAATAAACTGTGTGGGATCTACTTGATTTTTCGTCTTGATTTGAATTACATAATGGGGTCACAGCGGCAATGGATGGTGTTTGAATTGCTAGACCTTTTATCTGCAGTGAACATGCAACTATATGTGTGTCATAAAATAATTGGAATTATTCAGGGTTCGTTTGGACATTTTATACATTATATTGGTTTTCTAGCCATTTCAGGTGCACAATTCAAAATTAAACTACAAGCACATGCTCCGGTGCACAAACATGGGTCGTAAAATCATATATATGTGCATGGGTTTATGCTTATGTCCCATGCAAGAAATGGTGATGAATTTTGAACACCACTTCACCGTGGCTCTCTGGCAAACGTTGACGTACTTGCTTTTGTAATTCTAGTAAATCCAAAAGTCGTCCGAAATTCATGAAACTTAGCATGCTATCATGGAGCGGCATCAACATGCCGTGGTAAATTTTTTGTCCCATTTGGGGCAGGTTTGGGTATAAGCTTCTCATAAACTAGAGCTTCTCACAACAAGTGTGATGGTTTTGGTAGGGAACATTTCACCTTTCTGGATGAAACGATATCCGTTACTGTCGGTGTCAAAACTGGCGGATCTCGGCTAGGGGGTCCCGAACTGTGCGTCTAAGGTCGATGGTAACAGGAGACAGGGACAGATGTTTACCCAGGTTCGGGCCCTCTCTATGGAGGTAATACTCTACTTCCTGCTTGATTGATCTTGATGGATATGAGTATTACAAGAGTTGATCTACCACGAGATCGTAATGGCTAAACCCTAGAAGTCTAGCCTGTATGACTATGGTAATGAGTATATGCTTTTCCGGACTAAGTCCTCCGGTTTATATAGACACCGGGAGGATCTAGGGTTACACAAGGTCGGTTATAAAGAAAGGAATCTACATATTCGGTCGCCAAGCTTGCCTTCCACGCCAAGGAGAGTCCCATCCGGACACGGGTGCAATCTTCGGTCTTCGTATCTACACAGCCCATCAGTCTGGCCCATGGATAACAGGCCGGACGCCCGAGGACCCCTTAATCCAGGACTCCCATAGTAGCCCCTGAACCTGGCTTTAATGACGAGGAGTCCGGCGCGCAGATTTGTCTTCGGCATTGCAAGGCGGGTTTCCCTTTCCGAACTCCAGGATAGTCTTCGGACGCATCGACGTGTCCGGACCTGTAACACATACACCACAGACAACCGCAGAGAGAATATAATTTTACACGAGTCCAATCCACTGACAACTTTTTGCAACATGACATCATATCTGTCCGGTCGTAATTTCGAACCGTTTTTCGTCTGCCCATCCATGTTTCGAGACGCGGTTGCCATTAGCACGTCTTGTCAAAGCAGAGATTGTGTCCCCTTATTGCGGGATCCTCATCAATACGGGCGCGGGTAACCCAACCGTGCCGTTTACACAGCCCTTGGGAATAGGCGAGTTTTAAGGCGAGTGGGGAGGCGTTTAACATTTGCGGCCTTTTTAAAGGGATAAGGATCCGTCCCCATCCACCCACGCCTTCTCCTTTCACTGCCCATCCATTCTTGAGCTCCAGCGCCCAAGCTCTAGCCTTCCCTGCCCTAGAAAGCACTCAAAACATGTCCGGATCCGGAGCTGGAGGCAAGTGGATGGCTTCCTCCGTTAAGAAGAAAGATACCAAGGGGCTCCGAGAGGCCGGATACCTGGCCAAAGAGATCGTTCACAGACTCCCGGCCAAGGGACAGATCGTTCCTACCCCCGAACCCCAAGAGAGGGTGGTGTTCCTTGCGCACTTCGTCCGCGGGTTGGGATTCCCTCTCCACCCGTTTGTCCGCGGACTGATGTTTTAGTACGGGCTGGACTTCCATGATCTAGCCCCCAACTTCATGCTCAACATCTCGGCATTTATAGTCGTATGCGAGGCCTTTCTCCGCATCTCGCCTCACTTCGGCCTATGGCTGAAGACCTTCAACGTGAAGCCGAAGGTGGTGAGCGGCCAACAAGGAGAGTGCGGAGGTTTCATGGTGGGCAAGATGCCCAATATCACCTGGCTCGAAGGCTCCTTTCTGGAGACGGTGAAGGGATGGCAATCGGGGTGGTTCTACATCACCGAGCCGCGCGATACCAACTGGGCGGCGGCCCCCGAATTCCGATCCAGAGTTCCGATGCGGCTCACCTCCTGGCAAGAGAAGGGCCTGACCTGGGAATCTTCGAACGAGCTGACTGGGCTCCAGACGTGCGTCCAGAACATGATAACCAAGAAGATCAAGCTTGTCAATGTGATCCAGGTTATGCTCATCCGCCGGATCCTTCCGTGCCAACGCCGGACCTGCTATTTGTGGGAGTTCGATCCGGCCAAGCACCAGGCTGCTAGAGCTCTTCGGCACGACGCACAAAGACATATGAAAAGTGCTCTCCAAGGCCGGCGAGACACCACCGCCTACGACCGAGGACCATCGGCTTAGCTTAAAGCGCCAGGCTAATTCGGTAAGCTTTTTCATGTTTTCAAGGTATAGCTTTTACTGGCATATTTTGAGGAAGGAGTCTAAGCCTTCCTATCAATTTCTTTTAGGCCTGGACCGACATAGCGGGGCAGATTAATTGTCCCGCTTCGCTACCCGAAGATGAGGAGACCCCATTCCTGACAAAGATGTTGTTTCCGGCGCCTTATGATGTGCCGGAGAAGAAGGCCAAGAAGACAGCCAAAGGGACCAGGAGTGGCCTTCGCCGAAAGGGTGCTTCGGGCATGCCGTCCGAAGACGAGACTGACTCTTCGGCCGCCGAAGACGACGGCAAGGAGGAGGAAGAAGGCGGCTCCCCCCTGAGGGGGGAAGGAAGAAAAGGGGGGCTTCCACGAATCTGGAGGCGAAGGCGCCCAAGAGGGGGAAGGGCTCCCTTGCGGATAACTCCACATGGGATGTCGATAGCAGTCCGGAGCGAATGCCCCGGACCAAGCCTCGGGCCGCCTCGTAAGTACCAAAAACCCTATGCACCTCCAAATACCTGGCTTTTCCAGTTTAATATGTTTAAATTATGCCATTACAATCTGGCCCGCGACGGCTCCCCGCGATCCTCGACAGAGGGTTCGCTAGACTCAAAGGAGATGGCTAGCATGTCTCCGCCGCCCGCTCACTCTGTCTCGCCCAAGGGTGATGACGAGGTGGTGTCCCAAAGGACCTTCCTAGACCGGGGGGAGGTTCCGGAGATCGTCAGGGTGGCGCCCCAGGATGACTCCTCGGCCGCCAGACACATGGGGGAAAAAGCCCCCATGGGGACTGGTGATGGGGGACAAGTTCCATTCGGCCCTCAGCCGGATACCATTCCGGAGACCAACACGGCTCTGGAGTCCAGCGAACGGCCTTCCCCAAAAGGAGGAGGTGTGCCTGTTCCGCCGGTGACCTCTGTCCAACCAGAGGCACCGGATAATCTGCTGGAAGCGCTGCGAGGCGCCTCCATTGTGGATGAACACCGTGTCCTTATGGGTACGGTGATCGAAAAGGTTCAGTCCGCTCTGCGCTAGACTTTTAACGGGCTTTGAGGTAATAATCGTAGAAAGAATATCACAGTGTGGACAGTAGCCCCTGATGCTCTGTTCGGTGTTCGGAAAGAAAAAGCCGAACAAAGGATCAAAACAATTTTTGCAAGAGTCTAACATAAGATGTCTATGTGAATAAGCAAACGTCGCTGCTGGCTGCTGCTGCTCATACTGCGGAGGTCTCCGTCCTGAAGCAGAGCCTGGAGCGGGCCAACGAAGAGCTCGGCCTCGTAAAGAAGCAGCTGGAGGACAACCAAGGTATGCAGTAACCTGCGCGTATATTTTAGGAAGGATGCATGTTTCATGCTGACTAAAGCGTCATGAACTTTGTTAGGGGCCACGACCGAGGTGGCGGCCCTCAAGAAGGCGTTAGCCGAGGCCGAGGACAAAGCGGCCAAGGAGCGCGCCGCGCGCGAGAAGCACGAGGCCCGGGTCGGCGAGGTCCAGCAAGAGCTCCAGGACGCCGTCAAGAAGTACGAGTCCTTGGAGTGTGAATCTAAGACGCAAGCGTCCGAACTTGCGAACGCCCGCCGGAGCGCACAAGAGGTTCGAGCCGAGGCCCAGAGCGCCCTTCAGGAAATCCCGGCGGCCAAGAAGATCGCGGCGGGTAAGGCTTTCATTATGCAAAGCAAATCTGTGAAGGAAGCGTTCCTTTTACTTACCCGAATTTGGAGCTCTCCGGGGCGTTTACGGATTTGCCGCGCAGCGTATCAGATGCTGCCGAGTTCTATTGAGCCGAAGAAGGGAGTTCTACGGAGAAGTTGTTCTGGTCTCAATATCTTGGACCAGAACATCCGGTGTCCTTCAGCGACTAGCTGAAACAGCTGGTCGAGCTACACAAGGCGGCCGAGCTAGCCATGAAGAAGCTGATAGTCCGACTGTGCCCTACCACGCCGATACCCAGCAGCTACTTCAGACTTGTGAAGCGGCTTGTTGATGCCTGCCCACGGCTTGAGGTTATAAAGCGGTCGGTCTGTATGGAAGGTGCACGGATGGCCTTTGCCCGCGTCAAGACACACTGGGCGAAGATGGATGGCAAGAAGCTAATGACCGAGGGGTCGCCCGAGGGCAAGGAGCACCGCCGACCCGAGTTATATTTTGATGGTGTCCTGGAGGGATCCCGCCTTGCGGCGGAACAATGTACGAAGGATGTTATATTCCCATAAAAACATTTGTATTGTCCTATCCTATAATATGGAACAATGATGTTATGTAATATAATGCCTGTGATTTTAAAATTTTACCTCCTGTGCAGCCATTTATGAAATCTGAGGGTTGGCCAGTCGTCGGCTTCTGCCCCCACGTAGATAGTACGGGGGTGTTCGGAATAAATCTAAACACTCTTTACTCCATATTCTGGTCCTTAAAGGAGGTGTTTAGCGCAACAAACAAGGCAATCAGACTATACGGCCTTTATCGCCCTCACTTAGCCATAGCAGTTTGACAATGAGAATTTTGGCGAAGCCCCTGGTATTCGCAAGGCCGAACTTGGGGCGTTACACGCACCTGATCGGGTAAGAAACCGATTCCTCGCATAAAGCGGAAAAATCTCTAAGGATTTGAAACCTCTCGAACAGCTGACCGGCTCGCGCTACATCATGACAGTCAGTTTTCGGCTTTCTCTACTGAGGCGCTCGTCCGGAAGAACCGGGAATCGCAGTAGTTCTCCCTTTACTACCCTAGCCGATATAGCGGAACGTAAGGTAGTAAGCACAGGAGCCGGGCAACCCAACTATTGACCAAAGACATGATTCGGAGCCGATGCATATAATGTTATAAGTTCGGGGTGCCGAACTGCACTGAAAAAGGTGTTCGGACTTTATTGCTGTACTGCGGGGCGCGAAAGCCCCTGGTGAAGTAAAATGTACCAGAGTGTACGTGTGCAATGAGTAATAAATACAAAGGTAAGGAAAAAGGGAAAATTAAGTAATAAGCTCACGCTACCATTTATTTACCATTGTAATGTGACTAATACGCCGGGGCGTACTTGTACAAGTAATGCGATAAGCAAGTAAGGCTATTTAACTTGCCATGACCAAGAGCGAGCTGCGTGCATGTATGTAAAACAGGTATAGCACTCGTTAGCAGAGACCACCCGGGGATTCCCATGTACGCCAAAGCTCCTTGCCTCCTTGGTGTGTCCGTGCCGTGATCGGTCCGATGATCGGGTTATCAGAAGAAGCCTCGAAAAGAGAAAAACCCAAAAAAGAAAAGGAAAAGTGAAGGTGTGCAAATCCAAGGGTCGGTCGAGCCGCACCGTGGATCGCAAGCTAGCTATGCTCCATCGATACCCATGGGATTTTGAGTGCATAGTGATACGTCTCCGACGTATCTATAATTTTTTATTGTTCCATGCTATTATATTACCCATTTTGGATGTTTATGGGCTTTATTATACACTTTTATATTATTCTTGGGACTAACCTATTAACCCGAGGCCCAGCCCAAATTGCTGTTTTCTTGCCTATTTCAGTGTTTCGAAGAAAAGGAATATCAAACGGAGTCCAAACGGAATGAAACCTTCGGGAGAGTTATTTTTGGAACGAAAGCAATCCAGGAGACTTGGAGTAGACGTCAGGGAAGCTTCGAGGTGGCCACGAGGCACGGAGGCGGGCCTGCCCCTGGGCGCGCCCCCCACCCTCGTGGCTCCCCTGACCGACTTCTTTCGCCTATATATATATCCATATACCCTAAAAACATCGAGGAACACAATAGATCGGGAGTTTCGCCGCCGCAAGCCTCTGTAGCCACCGAAAACCAATCTAGACCCGTTCCGGCACCCTGCCATAGGGGGGAACCCTCACCGGTGGCCATCTTCATCATCCCGGCGCTCTCCATGACGAGGAGGGAGTATTTCACCCTCGGGGCTGAGGGTATGTACCAGTAGCTATGTGTTTGATCTCTCTCTCTCGTGTTCTTGATTTGGCACGATCTTGATGTATCGAGAGCTTTGCTATTATAGTTGGATCTTATGATGTTTCTCCCCCGCTACTCTCTTGTAATGGATTGAGTTTTCCCTTTGAAGTTATCTTATCGGATTGAGTCTTTAAGGATTTGAGAACACTTGATGTATGTCTTGCATGTGCTTATCTGTGGTGACAATGGGATATCACATGATCCACTTGATGTATGTTTTGGTGATCAACTTGGGGGTTCCGTTTGTGAACTTATGCATAGGGGTTGGCACACAGTCTTGACTCTCCGGTAGAAACTTTGGGGCACTCTTTGAAGTACTTTGTGTTGGTTGAATAGATGAATCTGAGATTGTGTGATGCATATCGTATAATCATACCCACAGATACTTGAGGTGACATTGGAGTATCTAGGTGACATTAGGGTTTTGGTTGATTTGTGTCTTAAGGTGTTATTCTAGTACGAACTCTATGATAGATCGAACAGAAAGAATAGCTTTGCGTTATTTTACTACGGACTCTTGAATAGATCGATCAAAAAGAATAACTTTGAGGTGGTTTCATACCCTACCATAATCTCTTCGTTTGTTCTCCGCTATTAGTGACTTTGGAGTGACTCTTTGTTGCATGTTGAGGGATAGTTATATGATCCAATTATGTTATTATTGTTGAGAGAACTTGCACTAGTGAAAGTATGAACCCTAGGCCTTGTTTCACCGCATTGCAATACCGTTTGTGCTCACTTTTATCATTAGTTACCTTCCTGTTTTTATATTTTCAGATTACAAAAACCTATATCTACCATCCATATTGCACTTGTATCACCATCTCTTCGCTGAACTAGTGCACCTATACAATTTACCATTGTATTGGGTGTGTTGGGGACACAAGAAACTCTTTGTTATTTGGTTGCAGGGTTGTTTGAGAGAGACCATCTTCATCCTACGCCTCCCACGGATTGATAAACCTTAGGTCATCCACTTGAGGGAAATTTGCTACTGTCCTACAAACCTCTGCACTTGGAGGCCCAACAACGTCTACAAGAAGAAGGTTGTGTAGTAGATATCAGGCTCTTTTCTGGCGCCATTGCCGGGGAGGTGAGTGCTTGAAGGTATATCTTTATATCTTGCAATTGAATCTTTTAGTTTCTTGTTTTATCACTAGTTTACTCTAGAAAACTACAAAAAAAGGAATTAAGGGTGCCTCATATGCTTCATCTTTTTAATGTCTTTCGTGAAAATGATGGGAAGGAAAATTGTGCTCAAGTACTAGAAGAAGAATTACATAGAATGCTTGGTATAAAATATGTGAATGATGAGCATGATTGCAATGTTGTTAGTATGAATTCCTTGAACACCCATGATGCTAATAATATGCAAAGCCACAAGCTTGGGGATGCTATGTTTGATGAAGATGATATGTTCAGTCCCCCATGTTTTGATGAGCAAATTTATTATGATGAAAGCATGCCTCCTATCTATGATGATTATTGTGATGATACGTATGCTATAAAGAATAATGATAACCATGAAACTTGTCATCTTGATCTTAATTTTCAATCACATGATAGTTATTTTGTTGAGTTTGCTCCCACTACTATTGATGAGAATAAATTTGCTTACGTGGAGAGTAGGAAATTTTCTATGCAAGTAGATCATGAAAAGAATGCTTTATGTGCTGGTTATATTGTTGAATTCATTCATGATGGTAATGAAAATTATTATGAGGGAGGAATATATGCTTGTAGGAGTTGCAATAATATCAAGTTTCCTCTCTATGTGTTGAAAATCTTGAAGTTATGCTTGCTTTGCCTTCCTATGCTAGTTGATTATTGTTCCCATAAGTTGTTTGCTCACAAAATCCCTATGCATAGGAAGTGGGTTATACTTAAATGTGCTATTCATATTCTTCATGATGCTCTCTTTATGTTTCAAATTCCTATCTTTTATGTGAGCATTATTGAAATCATCATGCCTAGCTAGGGGCGTTAAACGTTAGCGCTTGTTGGGAGGCAACCCAATTTTATTTTAGTTCTTTGCTTTTTGGGTCTGTTTAGGAATAAATAAATCATCTAGCCTCTGGTTAGATGTGGTTTTACGTTTTAATTAGTGTTTGTGCCAAGTAAGACCTATAGGATCTTCTTGGATGATAGTTATTTGATCTTGCTGAAAATTCCAGAAACTTTCTGTTCGCGAAAACAATTGTTTAAAATCACCAGAACGTGATAAAATACTGATTCCAATTGCATAAGATCAATAATCAAATTATCTAGGTCTTCCTATTTTGGTAGAATTTTTTGAGTTCCAGAAGTTTGCGTTAGTTACAGATTACTACAGACTGTTCTGTTTTTGACAGATTCTGTTTTTCGTGTGTTGTTTGCTTATTTTGTTGAATCTATGGCTAGTAAAATAGTTTATAAATCATAGAGAAGTTGGAATACAGTAGATTTAACACCAATAAATAATGAGTTCATTACAGTACCTTGAAGTGGTGTTTTGTTTTCTTTCGCTAACGGAGCTCACGAGATTTTCTGTTAAGTTTTGTGTTGTGAAGTTTTCAAGTTTCGGGTAAAGATTCGATGGACTATGGAATAAGGATTGGCAAGAGCCTAATCTTGGGGATGCCCAAGGCACCCCAAGGTAATATTAAAGGACAACCAAGAGCCTAAGCTTGGGGATGCCCCGGATGGCATCCCCTCTTTCGTCTTCGTTCATTGGTAACTTTACTTGGAGCTATATTTTTATTCACCACATGATATGTGTTTTGCTTAGAGCATCATTTTATTTTATTTAGCCTTGCTTGCTGTTTGAATAAAATACCAAGATCTTAAATTCTTAATTGTTAGAGAGTCTTCACATGGTTACATAACTGTTTAACTACTCATTGATCTTCACTTATATCTTTCGGAGTAGTTTGTCATTTGCTCTAGTGCTTCACTTATATCTTTTAGAGCATGATGGTGGTTGTATTTTATAGAAATTATTGATCTCTCATGCTTCACTTATATTATTTTGAGAGTCTTAAATAGCATGGTAATTTGCTTTAATTGTGAAATTAATCTTCCATATTGAGATCATTGAATATCATGAGAAGTTAGATACTTGATAAGTGTTTTGAGATATAAAGGTGGTAATATTAGAGTGTGCTAGTTGAGTAATTGTGAAACTGAGAAATACTTTTGTTAAAGTTGGCAAGTCCCGTAGCATGCACGTATGGTAAAAGTTGTGTGACAATTTTGACACATAGGTGTTCTTTTATTGCTTTCCTTATGAGTGGCGGTCGGGGATGAGCGATGGTCTTTTCCTACCAATCTATCCCTCTAGGGGCATGCGTGGTAGTACTTTGCTTCGAGGGCTAATAAACTTTTGCAATAAGTATATGAGTTCTTTATGACTAATGTGAGTCCATGGATTATACGCACTCTCAACCTTCCACAATTTTCTAGCCTCTACGGTACCGTGCATTGCCCTTTCTCACCTTGAGAGTTGGTGCAAACTTCGCCGGTGCATCCAAACCCCGTGATATGATACGCTCTATCACACATAAGCGTTCCTCAAAACAGCCACCATACCTACCTATCATGGCATTTCCATGGCCATTCCGAGATATATTGCCATGCAACTTTCCACCGTTCCGTTTATTATGACATGCTTCATCATTGTCATATTGCTTTGCATGATCATGTAGTTGATATCGTATTTTGTGGCAAAGCCACCATTCATTATTTTTTCATACATGTCACTCTTGATTCATTACATATCCCGGTACACCGCCGGAGGCATTCACAGAGTCATATTTTGTTCTAAGTATTGAGTTGTAAGTAATAAAAGTGTGATGATCATCATTATTAGAGCATTGTCCCATGTGAGGAAAGGATGATGGAGACTGTGATTCCCCCACAAGTCGGGATGAGATTCCGGACTAAATAAAAAAAGAGGCCAAAAAAAAGAGAAGGCCCAAAGAAAAAAGAAAGAAAAAAAAGAAAAAATGAGAGAAAAAGAGAGAAGGGACAATGTTACTATCCTTTTTCCACACTTGTGCTTCAAAGTAGCACCGTGATCTTCATGATAGAGAGTCTCCTATGTTGTCACTTTCATATACTAGTGGGAATTTTTCATTATAGAACTTGGCTTGTATATTCCAATGATGGGCTTCCTCAAAATGCCCTAGGTCTTCGTGAGCAAGCAAGTTGGATGCACACCCACTTAGTTTCTTTTGTTGAGCTTTCATATATTTATAGCTCTAGTGCATCCGTTGCATGGCAATCCCTACTCCTCTCATTGACATCAATCGATGGGCATCTCCATAGCCTATTGATTAGCCGCGTCAATGTGAGACTTTCTACCTTTTTGTCTTCTCTCATAACCCCCATCATTATACTTTACTCCACCCACAGTGAAAAAGGCTGAAGCGCGTTAAAAGTATGAACCAATTGCTCGGCTTGTCATCGGGGTTCTGCATGATGAGAACGTTTGTGTGACAATATTGAAACATAGCCTAACTATATGATTTTGTAGGGATAAGCTTTCTTTGGCTATGTTATTTTGATAAGACATAATTGCTTGGTTAGCATGTTTGAAGTATTATTGTTTTTATGTCAACATTAAACTTTTATCTTGAATCTTTCGGATCTAAATATTCATGCCACAATAAAAAGATTTACATTGAGAATTATGCTAAGAAGCATTCCACATCAAAAATTCTGTTTTTATCATTTACCTACTCGAGGACGAGCAGGAATTAAGCTTGGGGCTGATACGTCTCCAACGTATCTATAATTTTTTTTTGTTCCATGCTATTATATTACCCGTTTTGGATGTATATGGGCTTTATTATACACTTTTATATTATTCTTGGGACTAACCTATTAACCGGAGGCCCAGCCCAAATTGCTGTTCTCTTGCCTATTTCAGTGTTTCGAAGAAAAGGAATATCAAACGGAGTCCAAACGGAATGAAACCATCGGGAGAGTTATTTTTGGAATGGAAGCAATCCAGGAGACTTGGAGTAGACGTCAGGGAAGCTTCAAGGTGGCCACGAGGCAGGGAGGCGCGCCTTCCCCTTGGGCGCGCCCCCACCCTCATGGGCCCCTCGTGGCTCCCCTGACCGACTTCTTTCGCCTATATATATCCATATACCCTAAAAACATCGAGGAACACAATAGATCAGGAGTTTCGCCGCCGCAAGCCTCTATATTCACCGAAAACCAATCTAGACCCGTTCCGGCACCCTGCCGGAGGGGGGAACCCTCAACGGTGGCCATCTTCATCATCCCGGCGCTCTCCATGATGAGGAGGGAGTAGTTCACCCTCGGGGCTGAAGGTATGTACTAGTAGCTATGTGTTTGATCTCTCTCTCGTGTTCTTGATTTGGCACGATCTTGATGTATCGCGAGCTTTGCTATTATAGTTGGATCTTATGATGTTTCTCCCCCTCTACTCTCTTGTAATGGATTGAGTTTTCCCTTTGAAGTTATCTTATCGGATTGAGTCTTTAAGGATTTGAGAACACTTGATGTATGTCTTGCATGTGCTTATATGTGGTGACAATGGGATATCACGTGATCCACTTGATGTATGTTTTGGTGATCAACTTGCGGGTTCCGTTTGTGAACTTATCCATAGGGGTTGGCACACGTTTTCATCTTGACTCTCCGGTAGAAACTTTGGGGCACTCTTTGAAGTACTTTGTGTTGGTTGAATAGATGAATCTGAGATTGTGTGATGCATATCGTATAATCATACCCACGGATACTTGAGGTGACATTGGAGTATCTAGGTGACATTAGGGTTTTGGTTGATTTCTGTCTTAAGGTGTTATTCTAGTACGAACACTATGATAGATCGAACGGAAAGAATAGCTTCGCGTTATTTTACTATGGAATCTTGAATAGATCGATCAGAAAGAATAACTTCGAGGTGGTTTCGTACCCTACCATAATCTCTTCGTTTATTCTGCGCTATTAGTGACTTTGGAGTGACTCTTTGTTGCATGTTGAGGGATAGTTATATGATCTAGTTATGTTATTAATGTTGAGAGAACTTGCACTAGTGAAAGTATGAACCCTAGGCCTTGTTTCACCGCATTGCAATACCGTTTGTGCTCACTTTTATCATTAGTTACCTTGCTGTTTTTATATTTTCAGATTACAAAAACCTATATCTACCGTCCATATTGCACTTGTATCACCATCTCTTCGCCGAACTAGTGCACCTATACAATTTACCATTGTATTGGGTGTGTTGGGGACACAAGAGACTCTTTGTTATTTGGTTGTAGGGTTGTTTATCTTCATCCTACGCCTCCCACGGATTGATAAACCTTAGGTCATCCACTTGAGGGAAATTTGCTACTGTCCTACAAACCTCTGCACTTGGAGGCCCAACAACGTCTACAAGAAGAAGGTTGTGTAGTAGACATCACGTAGTTATGTACGGGCGATACGAATGCCGCTGTTTGATCGGGACTGGGACGAAAGACAAATTTCTAATTAAGCTCTTGACGAGCCCGACTGTCTTGCTGCAGAATAGTTCGGACTCTTTTAATGGTGTTCGGGGGCTTGGCCACTGAAGTAAAGTTCTGCTGGAAAAGGTCGCGCTGTATTTCTGCTGCTAAGGCCGTTGTGTGCTCCTTGGTACAGAGGGAGCGTTCCGTATTTCCATTGATTGTTATGCCGCCACGTGGTCCGGGCATCTTGAGCTTGAGATAAGCGTAGTGAGGTACCGCATTGAATCAAGCGAATGCGGTTCGTCCGAGTAGTGCGTAATAGCCGATGCGAAAGGGGACGATATCGAAGATTAACTCCTCGCTTCGGAAGTTATCCGGAGATCCAAAGACAACCTATAATGTGACTGAGCCCGTACAGCAGGCCTCTACGCCTGGTATGACTCCTTTAAAGGTAGTCCTTGTTGGTTTGATCCGTGATGGGTTAATGCCCATTTTGTGTACTGTGTCCTGATAGAGCAGATTGAGGCTGCTGCCGCCGTCCATGAGGACTCGCGTTAGGTGGAATCCGTCGATGATTGGGTCTAGGACTAGTGCGGCTGATCCGCCATGCCAGATACTAGTCAGATGATCCCGACGATCAAAAGTGATCGGGCATGATGACCATGGGTTGAATTTTGGGGCGACTGGCTCTATCGCATAAACGTCCCTTAGTGCGCGCTTGCGCTCCCTTTTGGGGATGTGTGTAGCGTATATCATGTTCACCGTTTTGACTTGAGGGGGAAACTTCTTCTGTCCCCCTGTGGTTGGCTGCAGGGGCTCCTCGTCATCGTCCTCGCTCTGCGATCCCTTTTGTTTATTCTCGGCATTTAACTTGTCGGCTTGCTTAAAAACCCAGCAATCTCTGTTGGTATGATTGGCTGGTTTGTGCGGGGTGCCATCGATTTGGCACGGACGGTCAAGTATGTGGTCCATGCTAGATGGTCCCTGATTGTTTCTTTGATACGGCTTTTTCCGCTGACCGGACTTGGGGCCGCTGAATCCGGCGTTTACAGTAGTTTTATCGGTGTTATCGCCATTGCTTCGGCGTTTGTGTCTGCTGCGTCGGAGCTTGCTGTTGCTATTTTTGGCCTCGGAGGGGCCTGCCTCGCTGGCCGTATTTTTACTATGAGCCAACCAGCTGTCCTCACCCGCACAAAAGCGGGTCATGAGGGCCGTGAGGGCGGCCATAGATTTCGGCTTTTCTTGGCCGAGGTGGCGGGCGGGTGGCTGGCGAGCCATTCGTCACGGATGCTGTGTTTAAAGGCCGCTAGGGCTTCTGCATCCGGACAGTCGACGATCTGGTTCCTTTTAGTTAGGAACCTAGTCCAAAATTTCCTGGTGTCGGTGTGGAACGACACCTATGGGATCACAAGAATCCCTACTACGGTTGCCAGGGCGCAGGGTTGCGAGAAGAGCAGGATTAGTAATCAGCATGAAGATCGTTTACCCAGGTTCGGGCCGCGAGGATGCGTAAAACCCTAGTCCTGCTTTGGTGGGTGTATTCCAGAGAGTTCTTGAGCTCTCGAACTAGCTATGGTGAGTGCATGGTTCGAAAGAGCCGAATCCTTCTCCAGTATGCCATGGGCCTCCTTTTATAGTCGAAAGGGGCTGCCACAGTGGCATACAGGAGGTGGAAAAGCATACACTATTGCGAGCTTATCTCGTATTACAGGACAAGACACATTTAATGCGTCGCTGAGGTGTACCCTAACTTTATCGGGGACGGGGGTGAGGCCCGTCCCGTCCGTCGCTGCTCCTCCTCGCTTCGACACGCGCCCTGGCCAGCGATGTGTGCGGCGCCACGTAGGTAGGCAGGCAGCTGAGGTGGCGCGGTGGTGGAGCCTTCACGAAGATCTGCATGCCGCCACGCAGGCGCTTGATGAGCTGGCCTGGGGGCTGCATGTTGCCACGTAGGTGCCTGCTCAGCTGGTCGAGCTGGCAGCTACATGTGAACGGCGGTGGAGAGTTGGTTGGTGCGGGCCTGGCAGTGGCCCTGCGGGCGCCCTTGGCGAGGGCCTTGCCGGGTGGTCCGGCAAGGGTCTCGCTGGGGAGCGCTGTCCTCCCCGGCAAGGATCTTGCCGGGGGTCTTGTGGCCTTCCTCGACAAGGATCTTGCTAAGGGCTGTCGTCTTTTAATCCTCATATGATCTTGGGTGTTCCTTGTTTTCACAAAGATCTGCATGCCATCATGGAGGTGCCTCTTGAGCCCCGGCCCAACATGGTTGATGATGTTGGAGACCGTGGGCTCAAGGGTGGCTCGCTCTGTGGGGGTGGGGCGAGCTGCCCCGGCAAGGGTCTTGCCGGGGCCGCCGAGGCTGCCCCCAGCAAGGGTCTTGCCGGGGGAGAACCTGTTCCGTCCCTCTGCTCTTTGTGGTTTTGATCTTGGCGTTGCTCCGGCCGTCTTGAGCTTCGGTTTTACCTCGGTTTACCTCCCCTGTTTTGCTTGGTGCGACCGTGGGCATGGCTCCGACTGCCCGTGCACAGGTAAAGGGGTACAAAGGTGCGCCCCTTCCTTTGTACACCGACAGGAGCCCCCGGGCCTGGGCCACACATAAGCGCGACACGTTGTTGGGCCAGGCCCAAAACGGTGCGCGGGCAGGCGGGGTGGTTTTTACCGTGGTAAAACTTTTCGCGCGCTTCGCTCCCCATGACCCGCGCGTGGCGTGGCGCGGCGTTGAGGGGTGCACGTGACGTGGGCGGCATGCGTGGGGCGGTTCCCGCACGCATGTGTCACATTGCAGTAAATGGGCAGCGCGACCCGTACCTTCCCCATAAAAAGGGGGGTAACCGCGAGCGCACTGTTCCTTTTACCCTTCGCGCAATCCCAATCTCGGAAGCCTCCGCTCATCTTCCTCTTCTTTCCCAAGCTTCGCTCTCGCTCGCCGCCGTTGTGTTCCCGCCGCCCTCTGCTCTGCCCTTCTCCCAACCGCCATGGCGCCGAAATCTGTCAAGGGCAAGGGTGTGGCTAAGAACACCGGAGGGGCGGAGCCGCCGGAGAGCGCGCTGGCGGTGCAGCGGACGCAATCCGCCTTCTTCCCCTCGACAGTCGACGTGTTCGAGCTTCGGGAAGCCTTCAGGCCCCTGTGGGGGGGTGAAGACAGGGGGAGAGAAGTCGGGGCATCCAGCCACGCGCGTCATCCCCGCCGACTGCGCCGAGGCTGCCCCAAATCGGTACCCCTTCTTTGTTGACTATTTTTCCTGCTGGCTTTGTCCTCCATTCTCTGATTTCTTCAGCGACATCATGCACACCTTTGGCTTCCGCCTCTTGGATTTTACCCCAAATGCGGTGGCGTGCATGGCCCTTTTCGCGCACCTCTGCGAAGGTTTCGCCGGGCTGCACCCCAACACGGCGCTCTTCCGCCATTACTTCTCCCCTCGGATCCAACCAGGGGGCGCCATCTCCGATTGCATCACCTGGATCCCGAGGTCCAAGGGGGCGTATCCGGAGGGTGCCATGAAGGAGAGGTGGGAAGAATGGCGGGGCCGATGGTGCTGGATCGAAGAGAAGGACCCGCCGGCATTCTGCGAAGTTCGCCGGGCGCCGTCGGTCCGCAGAAGCGATTGGAGCGATGTCGACGCTGACACGAGAAGCTCACGATCGCCACCACCAGGATCCTTCGGCTCACCGAGGCCGGGCTCACCCTTGAGATGATCGGGGCGGACTTCATCCGCCGTCGGATCGCTCCACTGCACAACAAGGGGAGGCCGGCCTGGCTCTTCACGAACCCCGCTGATATCATGCGGCTTCGCCCTGGCCTCGACCACAACTTCACAGTGATGGGGCATGCCCATTTCTGCCAGCGGCTCTTCCAGCTCGATGTGGGCCGCGACGGCGAGGTCGAGCGGACCGGCAAGGTCGCGAGGGCCGCCGCGAAGGCCGGCAAGGTCTTCAAGGGGCCCTTGTTCAAGCTGCCGACGGGAGTGGTCCCGCTGTGCAATAATTCGCATCGGACCGAGATCATCGCCATGATGCCCGACTGCAACGCACATGGCCCTGACCCGAGCTGGAAGGAGCCGGAGGACGTCGAGGCGCAACAGTTCTTTGACACTCTGCACGAGGGGTACATCAACGCCGACGCCGAGCGGCTGCTTGTCCAGGACACCTCCCAGGTGGAGCTGGACTACATCGCCACCAGGGCGAGGGAGGCACAGCTTGCCGAGGAGGCAGGCAGCGCTGGCGGCATGGAGGACAAGGCCGCGACGGCCGCGGAGGAGGAGCTCGCCCGGTGGGCGGCGGCCCCCAGGGAGGCCAGCAGTGCCGGCGCCGAGGCTCCTCTGGTTGAGGGAGCGGCCGACGAGTCATCGTCGGAGGAGGCCGGGGCTGTTGACCCTCCGGCCAAGGGGAGAGGGCGAGTCCTGCGGCGAGCCACTTCCGGCGAACAGAAGAAAAAGCAGTAAATGCTCCAGTGGCAGCTCGTACTCTCTCATGTTCAGAAAAATCATGGTGACTAAAAACTTGTTCTACTTCAAGCTCCCAAGCTAGATAAATAGCAGGATTAAATCTACACTCAAATGATGGTAAAGAGATAACCTGACCACGTGCTTGTGTGTGTTGTCCCACCTCTCGTGATGGTGAAGATGTATCCGTCGTCCAAGAACTTCTATCTCCGGAACTTGTCATGATTAGTAGAAAAAAAGAAACAAAATTCAAGAATAATGTTCCTATGAACTACTAGGATGTGGTGGTAAAGCGCTCACAGTAAAGAAAATATCAATATCATACAAGTTCTTACCAAAGATCAGGTGTTGACAGGCAACCATCGGTATAACTCCAAAGATTGAGTAAAGCGATTGCCAAGGGAACATACGTATACACGGTGTAGAAATATGTGGAGCTTGGAAGGCTTAAATATATGGTAGCAAAAGATTAGCAATAATCAATTTAGAGATGCAATGTTGAATAAACGCTCAACGACGGTACTGTGCTGGTCCTAGGCTAGACCGGACAAGAGACGCGAGCCTAGAACACTAATGAGGTCACGTCGTAGCACAACTAGCACCAATAAAGGATATGTACTAGCTCTGGACAGCAAGATATAAGTGAAGATCACAATGGCAGTAAAGTTAATAATGAGAAACAACTGCCAAGCAGGATATACCAACAACTTTCTCTCCAACTTTCCTCTCGAAAAGTTTGTGCCAACTTTCTGATGTTTTTTCTCAAGAATGACATTGACTCAAGCTTTCAAACGCAAAAAGAATCACTCAATTCTGAGTTGAAATGAGGAGTCAGAAAATTCTAAAACAGACCTGAAAAACTGGAACAAGTTGTGTTCGCGAACTTCAGAGTGCAAAAAGCCCAATTTAGAAGCCAATTTTGAGGTGTCAAATATTGAACTATCTTCTCCAATTATTTAGATGTGGCTCGTCGCTAGCTTTAATTTGAGTGCTCACGGAGCCAAAACGGACTTCATATGAGGAAGATATGACTGCTTTACTGAACAGTGCACAAAACAGATTTCAATCCGAATTCAGCTACGAGATTGACTCTTGATAGATCCGAATTATTATTTTTTCTCTTTTTTTTCCTCACATTTTTTCTTTTTCTTTCTCTCCTTTTTTCTCTGACTTTTTTTAACTTTTTTTCTTTTTTTTCTCTATCTCTTTGTTTTCTCTCTCCCTCTTTCCAAAACAAACTAGATAAGATGCAGATTGGATCAAGCGAAGATGTGAACGACCTCAATAATGATGAAGACAATGAACGGTGAGTAGCACGTGGTGGAAATTGATGGAAGGGATGGTGGATAGCGGAAGGAATAACGATGCAGCGGCGGCGTGACTATTGTGAACAGAACTCAAAACTCTAAACGAACTAGACACTAAGACAAGCAACTCGACACGACGATGCAACCGCTAATTCAATAATGCAAACAATGAAAAGAAAATTGCAAAGGCTCAGACTGGCTTGGACAAAGGATAAACAGATCTCACTTTTTTTGGTTTTTTTGGACAATAGGTAAGAAAATAAATCTAATCTAGGGAAAACTAGAAATTCTCACCGAGCAACCTGAAAACTGATACCACTTGATAGAGGCAAAGGTGTCTCGTCTTTCGATGAGATGGTGGCTATGGTTTTTGATGGAGTAGAATTTGACAATCCGACTACGAACGATCGAGGACGCGCGCCTTAGCAATCGCTAAACCAACTCTGAGAGGTTATTGAGCATGCCGGAGCATGATCAACCTGACCATGAGGGCCTATTTCCTGCAAGCAAACGAAGAACAAGCAAGAAACTGAAATTGCAATCTAGGTATTGTGAATAAAAGAGGAAAGCTTTATTGATCAAGGTGGGGTTATGTGACGTCTTGGTCTTGTCATTGAACACAAACGAAGTACGTGAAGTTGCAGCTATGGCGAACTTTTAATCTAAAGAAAACCCAAAGAAAAGCTACTAGATGGATCTACTTATATAGGAGCAAGGGGTGGCGGCCAAGGAGGTGGGAGGACGTCCCAAGGCAGCCTAAAACCAACCCTAGGTCGTACAAGGCTCATGGTCCCAAGTGGAGGTGATGCAACACCTTTGGACTTGTAGTTTGACTCGGATTCTGCTGCAGCGTTAGATTGTTTCATCGATAACACAACGCTCCAGACAAATTTGAAGGTGAATCCAATTGGGTTGGAAAGAGCACACAATCTACTTTCCAACAAAAAAATCACCCAATTCGGACTCCGTATGAAAGAGTTCTTGGCGGTTTGGGTAGGGTATGTCTGTGCAGTCCGAATCTAAATCCAGAATGTGAGAGACTTGGACTCTATCTTCTCTTGGCCCAAAAATGACGTGAGAGGACTTTTTGAACAACACCTAAACTTCTCTTTTCCCATTCTCTTTATATGAGGATTGTACAAATGTCCAATACACCTGCAATTAGACATGACACAAAAGTTTGTGAAGTATTTTTATCCTGGATGACATAAATAAATTATTGCATAGTTTGCATTAGAAATCACCTCACAAATATACATGTATGCAATATTTTTGGTCGTATCCAAGGTAGTCATGTCCTCATCACAAATCCAACTTCCCTAAACAAATTAGAATAAATCAAAGCTTTCCTCATCGTCTCACATGTCAACAAATCCAAACTTTCCCCCAACTCTCCCCGCACGCATGGAAATAAGAATGACAAAAGAAGACCAATGCATGCATGGACGTCGCTGATAAGAAAAAAAACTCATGTACGGACACACATGCGCCCCATCCCTTCTCCTTGTTGATCCGCAAATTTGCACTGACAACCTCCGAAACAACTCCACCCTGCACCTATTACCACCACCATGGTCTATGCACAGACGATTGATGGTCGTTTGCCCCCGCCGGCTACAACCTCGGCCAAATTTTGCTGCCACGCCCGAAGTCTAATGCATTCACCTTATGTATGGAATCACTATGTTGGCATACAGACTGTAAGTACATATAAGTAGTACCCTTGTTGCTGCTTTTGTTTCTGATTCCACGGTGCCAGGTGGTCAGAAGGAAGCAATGTGTCTGTGCGTGACCCCTCGATGTCAGGTGGTAAGAAGGAAACAATGGCTTTTGTGCTGATGCTTAAGTGTTCTATTTGGTTTAATAAATTGGTCACACTCCCCAGCACAATCACCACATCTCGTCTCCTTCCCTTCCCCAGCCAGCCTGGCTTGCCCTCTCCTCCCCGGCGCGCCATCGACGTGCTCAGTGTTGTGCATGAAGTAGAGGTCCTCCTCCCTCGAAGCGGGTCTATGCGAGGAGTTGATCTAGAAAATCCTACTGTTAGATATAAAAAAGGTGATATGAAATAAACAAGAACTATGTAATTCAATATGTTAAGAAAGTGTGCTTTGAAATGTGTAATATGAGATTCTAACATTGGTTGGCCTGTAACACTGCTTGAACATGCACTGAAAACTATTGTTTTCTACTTGATTTCGGATGGTGGAAATCCCTATTTAAAAAAAGCATTTCAATAGAATTTGTGGTGATTCTTTTGTCAGAATGATAATATATTGTCTTATTAATGTAGTCGCCCATCACACAGAAACAGTCAGAAAGATGGAATAAGAGAACAAGAGCTGCCACACTCACTGCTCCCGTAATATGCTTTTATCATGTTGATTCATAACTATACTGATATGTTGAATTCGTCCACTTGCACGCTACAAAACATAAATATGACCATGACATATGATGTTTTCACACTCTTTATTTGAATTAATTTCTCATACCAGTACATGTCACCATTACTTATAGTCTATCTTCTATATACCCTTCCATTACTATCTTTTGGATGCAGCCAGAAAAGGAACATCGAGTTGATGAGATCAAAGAAGAAAGCTCCTATCATTAGCCCTATTATTTAATGTATGTTTTTGAACTCAAGTTGCTCATCTTGATGAGTAATCGGCATGACAATAGCTATACGTGTGGCGGGTATGGAGGCGCCCGCCCGAAAGATCAACTCAGTGACACATCAAGCCCACTGCCTCAAAGTGAAGGCAAATGAGGGGGTGGCTGACCAAAAGAAGGGCCTCGGGGCAGGCGGTCGGGGCCCAGACATGGTGCAGTGGCCATTTAGGGCCTCGGACGCGGGGTGCCGCCACCGTCACCTTCTATGTACACTTCAAGATATTGAAGCATTGGCGGCCATGAGGATACCAAGATGTTGACCATAAGGATGGACGGGTTGGATTATGATGTGGTGATTATCATGCGTGTCGTCCGTGTCAATATGTTGAAGTGCTTGGCAGCCAAGATGAGGCAGCTGAGAAGGAGCCGAGTGGTGAGGAGGCAGCGGTAGAGTGAGCGAGGAGGCTCAGATAGTCAGTCAGGGCAAAATGTTATCTTTTCGCATGGGTTGTCGAACGAATACTTTTGTGATCGGCCACATGTAAAAACTATGAACATCCGCCTCTTTTTGGTTGTTATCGAGCACTATGCATGCCACATTTCAACCCACTCTCATATTGCTACGCATTTAAAATGAAATTGGCCGAACCTGGGAAAACATTTAAGGGATGCAGTTGGATGGCCGCGGGAGCCGACCATGTTTGCGGACTGATCTGGATCAATCCGCACATAAATAGTGTATTCATTTTAGGGGACAACGTTGGAGATGCCCTAAGATTCTTTTAGTTTCAACCTTTGTTTTCTGAAGTTTGGAATGTGCCTGTTTAAGTAAGCTTTTTCAATTGTAGCTCTTTTCTTGCTCATTTCTATCATTAGACTCACTTTCACTTTTATTCTTTTTTCTTACTCATTTCTATCATCAGACTCATTTTATTTCCATTTCTATCATTAGCTCTTTTCTTAGTCATTTAACGTTGACATGGAGGAATTGCATAATGTATTCTCTCTGGTGGAGTCTATATTTCAGACAATGGAACATGTGGGTAGATCAAAATTATAGGTGCAAAGCATGCATGATATATGACAATGTACAAAATATAGTACAAGAACAAATTCATTCTCTCCACCTAGAAATAACTGTCACTCAAACGGATATATCTAGCATGTACTTTCACCAGAACAGTTATTTTGGTTGTCCACTGATAAAGATATTGAAGATTGCAATATGGTATTTTCATCTTCCCTTTTACTCCCTTCGTCTCAAAATAAGTGTCTCAAGCTTAATACAATTTTGTACTAAAGTTAGACAAAGTTGAGACACTTATTTTGGGACGGAGGGAGTATTAGGTAATAATATGTTTGTGGACATAATTTTGAAGATTATAAGATGATATTTTTTTATCCATAAGCCAGTAGCAACGCACGAGCACTTTACTAGTGTCATAATTAGAAATTGAAAACAAGCTGGGGCCATCTTCAGTTGTCAAATTTCGACATTGTCTTCACTGCTTTCCCTTAGCTTAGACATTTTGTCCTTCATGCCACTCAAACCAACCATAGAAACACTAAATACAATGAAACATGTCATCTTGGCAGCTAACTCTATCACAACCTGGGCTCTTCTTCCATACATCATAATGCGCCTGAGAGTAGAGAGGTAGGTCAAATGAGATTATATATAAACTCCTGTCAAACAAACAGGAAATTAAGGAAGAAATAGATCAAGTATCCTACTGATAGGAATTTTGTTGTGGAGTGCCTTGTACAAAAAGATGCTGGTTAGTAGTCTCCACCGCCTTAGATACAGCTCCCAGTGCTTCTGTTCCGCATTAGCCACGACATCATACAGCGCCTCCTTTTTCTGCTGGATCTCGCACGCTTGCTGGATTGATACACTTAGATAATTAATAATTTATATCATCGTTCTTAAGTACCGGTTGTGATTGGTAAATAATAAAGAAGAATATTCTCCTATGTCTGTCAATTAAGTGAGGTTCGATATATAGAGAGTGCATCGTGCATGTGTAGCAACTAGTAACAAAGCCATACTGTATATACATAGGGTGGAGCTATCGTATAATATATGTATGCTTTGGTTTGGTTGCTAATTAAGTAAGTCTAGCCATAGTGGGGGTAACTTAGGTAGTAACTTAACACATCACAAGACAATTTTGCTTATGTGGCATGTATTTAATGAGGAAAGAGGTGTTTGTGGTAACATCATATGTTACTATAACATAGCATTTTCTGAGACAAAATGAATCTGTGAGCTAATAAATGAAGCCATTTATGACACTACTATTATGTTACTTTGCACTATGAAGGTAGTAACTTAGACTAGTATCATATGCATGATACTAGTATAAGTTACTCCCCACTATGACCAGCTTAAGGGCCATGTTCGTGAATTACTACAAATTAGTTTTCAGTGTACACAGATTGATCGTTAGTTAATAGCCAGGGAATCAGGATTTCGCAAGTGCCCGTCGACAGTGTGTGTGCTTATTTGGAAACAAACTTTGGAAAAGTGCAGAAAGCATAAGAGGAGATGGTTCTAGAATTCCTTCTATTGGTACAACAACAACCGGGATGTAAGACTACCCATAGTGGAAGTAACATATGTGGTAACTGATAATCCCCAAGTGCAAGGAATCATCGTAGCAATTCCCAATGGTGGAAGTGATAAGTATGGAGTGTCGAACCCACAAGGAGCTAAAGGTAAGATCAATATTCTCTCAAGTCCTATCTGCCACTGATACGACTCTACGTATACCGAACGTTTGCTTCCAACTAGAAACGAGAAATAAAACTACATTGTGGGTATGAAGAGGATAACTTTGCATGATATTAGAGAGCTAAAACATAAAAGTAGTTGTTGTTATCATAAAGTTAGAATATATTACTAAATATTATAGATAGCGAGTGTGGAATAATGATGGGTCGGTGTGCGGAATTATCCTAGGCAATTGTTAACAAGACGGGTAGTCGCCATTGCAATTTCATATGAGGGAGAGGCATAAGCTAACATAATTTCTCTTCTTGGATCATATGCACTTATGATTGGAACTCTAGCAAGCATCCGCAACTACTAAAGATCATCAAGGTAAAACCCAACCATAGCATTAAAGCATCAAGTCCCCTTTATCCCATATGCCACAACCCCCTTACTCGGGTTTATGCTTCTGTCACTCAAGCAACCCACTATAAGCGAATCATGAACGTATTGCAACACCCTACATCGGGAATCCCTCACGCTTGCGCGACACGGAGGGCACAATAGGTTAGCACCAAAATAAAACATACAACTCGTACCAATCTAGATCATCAATCAACCCATAGATAAAGGATATCTACTCAAAACATCATAGGATGGCAACACATCATTGGATCATAATATGTGGCAAAAAGCACCATGTTCAAGTAGGGATTACAGCGGGGTGCGGGAGAGTGGACCGCGTAAAAGATATGAGGATGGTGATGATGATAATGATGTTGATGAAGACGATCACCGCGGCGATGATTCCCTTCGCGATGGCACTCCGGCGCCACCAAGAGAGAGGAGGAGAGGTTCTCCCCCTTGTGCTTCTTCCTCCATGGCCTCCCCCCTAGATGGGGAGAGGTTCTCCCTCTAGTCCTTGGCCTTCATGGCGATGATGGCCCCTCCGGGATCCTCCTCCATGGCCTCCGGTGATGATGGCCCCCTCCGGCAGGGTGCCAGAGAGGGCCTAGATTGATTTCTCGTGGCTACAGAGGCTTGCGGCGGCGGAACTTCCGATCTAGGTTATTTTCTGGTGGTTTATGTATTTATAGGAATTTTTGGCGTCGGTTTCACATCAGGGGGGTCTCTGAGTCGTCCACGAGATAGGGGGGCACGTCCAGGAGGGTAGGGTGCGCCCTCCACCCTCGTGGACGGCTCGGGACTCTTCTGGTCCATCTCCGATGCTCCGTGGGCTTCTTCTTGTCCATAAAAAATCGTCAAAAATTGGCACGTCAATTGGACTCCGTTTGGTATTCCTTTTCTGTAAAACTCAAAAACAAGGAAAAAACAGAAACTGGCACTGGGCTCTAGGTTAATAGGTTAGTCCCGAAAATCATATAAAATAGCATATAAATGCATATAAAACATCTAAGATGGATAATATAATAGCATGAATACTTGATAAATTATACATACGTTGGTGACGTATCAGCATCCCCAAGCTTAATTCCTGCTCGTCCTCGAGTAGGTAAATGATAAAAGAAATAATTTATGAAGTGTGAATGCTAGCAAGTGCACAAGTTTGCTCAATGATAATTTCAATCATCTTTAGCATCATTATATGTCATAACAGTAGCTCATCTCATAAAACTTTTCATGATCAAGTAACAAGCTAATCACATGTTAGAGTATAGATCATAAAATTTCTTGAAACTAACAAACTATATTCTCAATCATCAAACAATTGCAATTCATCTTATTTTCAGGAAGGGTCCATGTCAGAGCTTTGATTTAGCAAACTCCACATACTCAACTATCATTTAATCTTTCACAATTGCTAACACTCACGTGATATTTATGGGTTCAAAGTTTTAATCGGACACAGAGAAAGATAGGGGCTTATAGTTTCGCCTCCCAACCTTTTACCTCAAGGGTAATGTCAACAATAATACTTTATGAAAACCTACATCCAATGGGATATATATCCGGATCGCTCCAACACAAAGTGCTTGCCAAAGGAAAAGGTGTAAAAAGGAAAGGTGAAAATCACCATGACTCTTGTATAAGGGTAGAAGGTAAAAGTAAAAGATAGGCCCTTCGCGGAGGGAAGTAGAGGTTGTCATGCACTTTTATGGTTGGATGCACAAAATCTTAATGCAAAAGAACGTCACTTTATATTGCCGCTTGTGATAAAGACCTTTATTATGCAGTCCGTCGCTTTTATTTCTTCCCTATCACAAGTTTGTATAAAGCTTATTTTCTTCGCACTAATAGATCATACATATTTAGAGAGCAATTTTTATTGCATGCACCCATGACAACTTACTTGAAGGATCTTACTCAATCCATAGGTAGTTATGGTGGACTCTCATGGAAAAACTGGTTTAAGGGATGTTTGGAAGCACAAGTAGTATTTCTACTTGGTGCAAAGAATTTGGCTAGCATGAGAGGGAAAGGCAAGCTCAACATGTTGGATGATCCAAGACAATATAACATTTCGGATATAGGAAAACATAACCCATTAAGTTGTATTCCTTGTCCAACATTAACTTTTTAGCATGTTATATTTTAATGAGTGCTCACAATTACAAAATATGTCCAAGATAGTATATTTATATGTTAAATCTCTCTTCCTTCAATATTCTTTCATGAATTGTTCAAGTGACCAATTCTGCGTTTGCTAACTTTCAATAAGTTTACTACCTATACTTATTCTATGTGAAGTCATTACTCCCCATGGTATAAGCATATGAAACATATATAAATTCAGATTTATGATATTCAATTCATTCAACCATTTACCCATAGGATATATGTGAAGCACGTGAGTAAATGACAAACTACTCCAAAAAGATATAAGTGAAGAACACTGAGTAGTCAAATAATTAACTAGCCATGGCAGGATTCTTTTTCATTCAAGATTTTAGATCCAATGATTTTATTCAAACAGCAAGTAAAATTGAAAATACGCTCCAAGCAAAACACATATCATGTGACGAATAAAAATATAGCTCCGAGTAAGGTATACCGATAGTTGTGAAGACGAAAGAGGGGATGCCTTCCGGGGCATCCCCAAGCTTAGGCGCTTGAGTCTTCCTTGAATATTAACTTGGGGTGCCTTGGGCATCCCCAAGCTTAGGGTCTTTCCGCTCCTTATTCTCCTCATATCGATATCTCACCCAAAGCTTGAAAACTTCAATCACACAAAACTTAACGGAACTTCGTGAGATAGGTTAGTATGATAAAGGGTAAACCATTCAATTTGGTACTGTCAAAGACAAGGTTCATAATTGTTCTCACACAATGCCTACTGTACCATATCATTTCTACAATTTATATTGAGAAATATAATCCATAGAAACTAGAAAACAAGCAAACTATGCAATGAAAACAGAATCTGTCAGAAACAGAACAGTCGGTAATGATCTGAACAGCAACCATACTTTTGCTACTCCAAATGAAATAAATTGGTGGACGTGAGGAATTTGTCTATTAATCTTCTTCAAAAATAATCAACTCAAAATCACTCTTATGTAAAAAAATGGAAGCTAATCTCGTGAGCGCAAAGTTTCTGTTTTTTACAGCAAGATCACATTAACTTTCACCCAAGTCTTCCCAAAGGTCTTACTTGGCACTTTATTGAAATAAGAGCTATAAAACATGATTACTACAGTAGCTTAATCATGTAAACACACAAAAACAATAAGGGTAAATATTGGGTTGTCTCCCAACAAGCGCTTTTCTTTAGTGTCTTTTAGCTAGGCATGATGATTTCAATGATGCTCACATAAAAGAAAAGAATTGAAACATAAAAAGAGCATCATGAAGAATATGGCTAGCACATTTAAATATAACCCACTTCCTATGCCTAGGGATTTTGTGAGCATATAATTTATAGGAACAAGAATCAACTAGCATAGGAAGGCAAAACAAGTATAACTTCGAAACTTTAAGCACATAGAGAGGAAATTTGATATTATTGCAACTCCTACAAGCATATATTCCTCCCTCATAATATTTTTCAGTAGCATCATGAATGAATTCATCAATATAACCATCACATAAAGCATTCTTTTCATGACCTACAAGCATAGAGAATTTTCTACTCTCCACATAAGAAAAATTCTTCTCATTCGGAATAGTGGGGTCACTAATTCCTAAAGTTGACACTCTTCCAAACCCGCTTTAGATGATAGTATTATTCATACTCCAAAATATATAAGTGAAGTTCATGGAGCATTCTACAATTAATATAGTCTAACCAATATCAAAGCTCAGAATATATAAGTGAAGCACACGAAGCATTCTATAAAACCATACTCAAAAGATTTAAGTGAAGCGCAAAGAGCATTCTATAAGGTCATACTCAAAAGATATAAGTGAAGCACATGGATCATTCTATAAATCGATGAAGGGATATCTCATACTAGCATGGTTCTTCAAGAAAAAAACACAAGGGACACAAATCATGTGAACAAAACAAAAACCGAGGTATACCGATAATTGTTGAAGAAGAAAGATGGGATGCCAACCGGGGCATCCTGAAGCTTAGATGCTTGAGTATCCTTGAAATATTTACTTGGGGTGCCTTGGGCATACCCAATCTTGAACTCTTGCCTCTCTTTATTCTTCTCATATTGATAGCTCCTCGATCTTCGAACACTTCATCCACACAAAACTTTAACAAAAACTTTGTGAGATTCGTTAGTATAATAAAGCAAATCACTACCTTTAGGTACTGTTGCAAACTTATTCCAATTTCATATTAGAACTATATCTACTGCATTCCAACTTCACCATGGTTCATACCCCCCCCCCCCGATACTACCCATAGATTCATCAAAATAAGCGATCAACACATAGAGAACAGAATGTGTCAAAAACAAGACAGTCTGTAGTAATCTGGAAGTTTAGTAAACTTCTGTAACTCCAAAAAATTCTAGAAAAATATGACAATTTAAAAAAAATACATAAGTAATGTGCAAAAAGTTTCATACCCATTTGACTTTCCAGTAAAAAATGTAAATTCACGCGCTACAGCCAAAGTTTCTGTTTTTGTACTGTACATAGTAAACAAGCAATCTAATCATCCTAAAACCGAAGCTTGGCACATTATTTTTATAATACAATGGATATATACAAGGGGATAATTATTTACAGAGAAACTTCCATGAAAAATTCTACATTGTTTCCATGAGCATGAACACAAGTGCTCAAGGTTGACCCTCACTTCTTCAATGCATAACTTTCCAATCACTTCTCTTTTTGAAAAAACTTTTTAGGCATAAGAGGCAAGTAAATTTATATTTTTATTCTTTTAATTTTTTTGTATGTTTCACCCACACCTAAACAGAAACAAAAAGGAAAAACAAAATCTACTTAGTGAAGAAAGCAAACAAGCACACACGAGAATATCAACCCCACGCTATTGCTCCCCGGCAACGGCGCGAGAAAAGAGCTTGATAATCCCCAAGTGCAAGGAATCATCGTAGCAATTCCCAATGGTGGAAGTGATAAGTATGGAGTGTCAAACCCACAAGGAGCTAAAGGTAAGATCAATATTCTCTCAAGTCCTATCTGCCACTGATACGACTCTACGTATACCGAACGTTTGCTCCAACTAGAAACAAGAAATAAAACTACATTGTGGGTATGAAGAGGATAACTTTTCATGATATCAGAGAGCTAAAACATAAAAGTAGTTGTTGTTATCATAAATTTAGAATATATTACTAAATATTATAGATAGCGAGTGTGGAATAATGATGGGTCGGTGTGCGGAATTATCCTAGGAAATTGTTAACAAGACCGGTAGTCATCATTGCAATTTCATATGAGGGAGAGGCATAAGCTAACATACTTTCTCTTCTTGGATCATATGCACTTATGATTGGAACTCTAGCAAGCATCCGCAACTACTAAAGATCATTAAGGTAAAACCCAACCATAGCATTAAAGCATCAAGTCCCCTTTATCCCATACACCACAACCCCCTTACTCGGGTTTATGCTTCTGTCACTCAAGCAACCCACTATAAGCGAATCATGAACGTATTGCAACACCCTACAATGGGAATCCCTCACACTTGCTCGACACGGAGGGCACAATAGGACAACACCAAAATAAAACATACAACTCGTACCAATCTAGATCATCAATCAACCCAAAGACAAAGGATATCTACTCAAAACATCATAGGATGGCAACACATCATTGGATCATAATATGTGACATAAAGCACCATGTTCAAGTAGGGATTACTGCGGGGTGCAGGAGAGTGGACCGCGTAAAAGAGATGAGGATGGTGATGTTGATGAAGACGATCACCGCGGCGATGATTCCCCTACCGATGGCACTCCGGCGCCACCGAGAGAGAGGAGGAGAGGTTCTCCCCCTTGTGCTTCCTCCTCCATGGCCTTCCCCCAAGATGGGGAGAGGTTCTCCCTCTGGTCCTTGGCCTTCATGGCGATGATGGCCCCTCCGGGATCCTCCTCCATGGCCTACGGTGATGATGGCCCCCTCCGGCAGGGTGCCAGAGCTAGATTGATTTCTCGTGGCTACAGAGGCTTGCGGCGGCGGAACTTCCGATCTAGGTTATTTTCTGGGGGGTTTCTGTATTTATAGGAATTTTTGGCGTCGGTTTCACGTCAGGGGGGTCTCTGAGTCATCCACGAGATAGGGGGGCGCTAAGGGGGGTAGGGCGGGTCCTCCACCCTCGTGGACGACTCGGGACTCTTCTGGTCCATCTTCGATGCTCCGTGGGCTTCTTTTGGTCCATAAAAAATCGTCAAAAATTGGCACGTCAATTGGACTACGTTTGGTATTCCTTTTCTGTAAAACTCAAAAACAAGGAAAAAACAGAAACTGACACTGGGTTCTAGGTTAATAGGTTAGTCCCAAAAATCATATAAAATAGCATATAAATGCATATAAAACATCTAAGATGGATAATATAATAGCATGAATACTTCATAAATTATAGATACGTTGGAGACGTATCAGTAACATTACACATCTCTAGCCAAAACAGATGATGTGGCGAGTAATTAATGAGGAAAGAGAGTGTGGTAACATAGCTAGTTACTATAACATCACACATATCAAGACAAGATGAGTCTATAACCTAATAAATGAAGTGTTGCATGACATCACACATATGTTACTCCCCACTATAGAGGTAGTAATAGACTAGTAACATATGCAAGTTACTAGTCTAACTTACTATCCATTGTGACTAGTCTAGGGCGTGTTCGGTAGTTGCCTACGGCTGTAAAATCCTCAAATCCGTCGCCCAGATCCAGCCGCCAGCTTCCCACGTAAACTCCTGGAGCTACCAATCTTTTCGGTGCGGTAGCTTCTCGCAGGCAACGATCGACGAGGCCAAAAGGCCAGAAAGTGCTTATTCGGCCCATTTTAGCAGGCCTCCTTTCTCTTCGGCCTGGGCATACATGGGCTATTGTGAAATGAATTCAATTTTTTTCTTCAGAGACACGGATGAGGTACTCGAGGAGGGAGGTCGGGGACAAGCTCGTCGATGCAGCCTGCGTGCTTTGGTGGTTGGGGACGGGCGGGTCGATCTCCAGTCGGGGACGGCTTCGAAGAACTTTGGTCGGCGCGGCGGGGAAGAGCTCTTGTCGGGGACGGCGGGGAAGAGCTTCGGTCGGGGACGGCGGCGTCGAGTTCTGGTCAGAAGGGAGGCGGAGGAGGGCGAGCGCGGCGGTGGGGAGGGCGGTCGTTGGTTCCCCCGCCGGTTGGGTGGTCGTGGCGGCGCGCTAGGGTTCGTCGTGGGCGTGGAGGGGAACGGGGGAGCAGTGGATCGAGTCGACGGAGGAGACGAGCGCTGCCTCAAAGCGGTACCTACGGTCACTTCGCGGTGGCAATCAGTTGTAAATTGAGCCAACTCTCGCTTCCCAGTTTTCGTGGAGCCAGCTTTTCCCAGCTCCGCGACTCCGTCAATTTTGTACGTAGTTCAGAGCCAGCTTCTCAGCCCAATAACCAGGATTGGAACCGTTCGGCTGGACTCCGAGGCTGGATACGAGGATTTCAGAAGCCAGAGGGCTCCCGAACACGCCCTAAAGGTCTATATGCATGCATGTTGCTGTTTCCACTCTACATAATTCGATTATCGCAGCTATGTCGATCCTTGATGCGGTGAGATACATAAATCATGAGAAAAAAAGATGTCAATTTTATTTAAGATATACAGTACCTCGCTGGAGAGCTCGCGGCAGCGCATGAGCCTGCTTGGCATGAGCTGGCTTCCCTCCCCGCCCTGCGTGCATTGGAGCAGGGAGCCACCGAGCCTCCTCGCCGCGCATCGAAGCGCCGACATCGTCGTCAGCGTGTGAACAGTTGGTTATGGATTAGGATGACAAGTCCTTCACGAATCACCACCGGCCGGCCGGCTTCCGCTCCCCAACCCTCCGCCCACACTATTGATCGAATCGCAGTCTAAGATTTCGGTAGGTTTTTGTGCGGGTACCTTGCGGATCTGGGCGTTCCTTCCTCGGGCGGCTAGGGTTCCTCATTAATACTCCCTCTGTAAACTAATATATGAGCGTTTAGATCATTAAAGTAGTCATCTAAGTGCTCCTATATTGGTTTGCGGTGTTGGGGAACGTAGCATGCAATTTCAAAAAAATTCCTATGATCACGCAAGATCTATATAGGAGATGCATAGCAACGAGATGGGGAGAGTGTGTCCACGTACCCTCGTAGACCGAAAGCGGAAGCGTTAGGTTAACGCGGTTGATGTAGTCGAACGTCTTCACGATCCAACCGATCCAAGTACCGAACATACGACACCTCCGTGTTCAACACACGTTCAGCTCGATGACGTCCCTCGAACTCTTGATCCAGTAGAGGGTCGAGGGAGAGTTCCGTCAGCACGACGGCGTGGCGACGGTGATGGTGATGTGATCCGTGCAGGGCTTTGCCTAAGCACAATGACGCTATGACCGGAGGAGTAAACTGTGGAGGGGGGCACCTCACATGGCTAAGAGAATAACTGTTGTCCCTTTGGGGTGCCCCCCGCCCCCGTATATAAAGGAGGGGAGGAGGAGGTGGCCGGCCCTAGGGGTGGCGCGCCATGGGGGAGGGGAGTCATACTAGGACTCCACTCCTAGTAGGATTCGGCCCCCCTTCCTTCCAACCGAGAGGGGAAAGAAGAAAGAGGGGAGAGGGAGAAGGAAAGGGGGGCCGCGGCCCCACCCCTTGTCCAATTCGGATTGGGCAGGGGGGAGGCGCGCGCCTCCTCTTGTGGCCTTCCTCCCTCTCTCCACTATGGCCCATGAGGCCCATTAACTTTCCTGGGGGGTTCCGATAGCCTCCCGGTACTCTGATAAATCCCTGAACCTCTTTGGAACCATTCCGGTGTCCGTATACAACCTTCCAATATATGAATCTTTACCTCTCGACCATTTCGAGACTCCTCGTCATGTCCATAATCTCATCCGGGATTCCGAAAAAACTTCGGTCACCAAAACACATAACTCATAATACAAATCATCATCGAACGCTAAGCGTGCGGACCCTACGGGTTCGAGAACTATGTAGACATGACCGAGACACATCTCCTGTCAATAACCAATAGCGGAACCTAGATGCTCATGTTGGTTCCTACATATTCTACGAAGATCTTTATCGGTCAACCGCATAACAACATATGTCATTCCCTTTGTCATCGGTATGTTACTTGCCCGAGATTCGATCGTCGGTATAATCATACCTAGTTCAATCTCGTTACTGGCAAGTCTCTTTACTTGTTCCGTAATGCATCACCCCGCAACTAACTCATTAGTCACATTGCATGCAAGGCTTATAGTGATGTGCATTACCGAGAGGGCCTAGAGATACCTCTCCGATACTCGGAGTGACAAATCCTAATCTCGATCTATGCCAACCCAACAAAAACCTTCGAAGACACCTGTAGAGCATCTTTATAATCACTTAGTTATTTTGTGACGTTTGATAGCACACAAGGTGTTCCTCCGGTATTCGGGAGTTGCATAATCTCATAGTCAGAGGAATATGTATAAGTTATGAAGAAAGCAATAGCAATAAAACTAAACGATCATAATGCTAAGCTAACGGATGGGTCTTATCCATCACATCATTCTCTAATGATGTGATCCCGTTCATCAAATGACAACACATGCCTATGGTTAGGAAACATAATCATCTTTGATCAACGAGCTGGTCAAGTAGAGGCATACTAGGGACACTCTGTTTTGTCTATGTATCCACACATGTACTAAGTTTCCGGATAATACAATTCTAGCATGAATAATAAACATTTATCAAGATATAAGGAAATATAAATAGCAAATTTGTTATTGCCTCTAGGGCATATTTCCTTTAGTCTCCCACTTGCACTAGAGTCAATAATCTAGATTATATTGTAATGATTCTAACACCCATGGAGTCTTAGTGTTGATCATGTTTTGCTCTCGGAAGAGGCTTAGTCAACGGGTCTGCAACATTCAGATCCGTATGTATCTTGCAAATCTCTATGTCTCCTTCCTTGACTTGATCGCGGATGGAATTGAAGCGTCTCTTGATGTGTTTGGTCCTCTTGTGAAATCTGGATTCCTTCGCCAAGGCAATTGCTCCAGTATTGTCACAAAATATTTTCATTGGACCCGGTGCACTAGGTATTACACCTAGATCGGATATGAACTCCTTCATCCAGAGTCCTTCATTTGCTGCTTCCGAAGCAGCTATGTACTCCGCTTCACACGTAGATCCTGCCACGACGCTCTGCTTGGAACTGCACCAACTGACAGCTCCACCATTCAATATAAATACGTATCCGGTTTGCGACTTAGAGTCATCCGGATCAGTGTCAAAGCTTGCATCGACGTAACCATTTACGACAAGCTCCTTGTCACCTCCATAAACGAGAAACATATCCTTAGTCCTTTTCAGGTATTTCAGGATGTTCTTGACCGCTGTCCAATGATCCACTCCTGGATTACTTTGGTACCTCCCTGCTAAACTTATAGCAAGGCACACATCAGGTTTGGTACACAGCATTGCATACATGATAGAACCTATGGCTGAGGCATAGGGAATAACTTTCATTTTCTCTCTATCTTCTGCAGTGGTCGGGCATTGAGTCTGACTCAACTTCACACCTTGTAACATAGGCAAGAACCCTTTCTTTGACTGATCCATTTTGAACTTCTTCGAAACTTTATCAAGGTATGTGCATTGTGAAAGTCCAATTAAGCGTCTTGATCTATCTCTATAGATCTTGATGCCCAATATATAAGAAGCTTCACCGAGGTCTTTCATTGAAAAATTCTTATTCAAGTATCCTTTTATGCTATCCAGAAATTATGTATTATTCCCAATCAACAATATGTCATCCACATATAATATTAGAAATGCTACAGAGCTCCCACTCACTTTCTTGTAAATACAGGCTTCTCCAAAAGTCTATATAAAACCATATGCTTTGATCACACTATCAAACGTATATTCCAACTCCGAGATGCTTGCACCAGTCCATAAATGGATCGCTGGAGCTTGCACACATTGTTAGCACCTTTAGGATCGACAAAACCTTCTGGTTGCATCAGATACAACTCTTCTTTAAGATATCCATTAAGGAATGCAGTTTTGACATCCATTTGCCAAATTTCATAATCATAAAATGCGGCAATTGCTAACATGATTCAGACATGCTTAAGCATCGCTACGGGTGAGAAGGTCTCATCATAGTCAACTCCTTGAACTTGTCGAAAACCTTTTGCAACAAGTCAAGCTTTGTAGACAGTAACATTACCGTCAGCGTCAGTCTTCTTCTTGAAGATCCATTTATTCTCTATGGCTTGCCGAACATCGGGCAAGTCAACCAAAGTCCACACTTTGTTCTCATACATGGATCCCATCTCAGATTTCATGGCCTCAAGCCATTTCACGGAATCTGGGCTCATCATCGCTTCCTCATAGTTTGTAGGTTCGTCATGGTCTAGTAACATGACTTTTAGAACACGATTACCGTACCACTCTAGTGAGGACCGTAGTCTGGTTGACCTACGAGGTTCGGTAGTAACTTGATCTGAAGTTTCATGATCATCATCATTAACTTCCTCACTAATTGGTGTAGGAATCACTGGAACTGATTTCTGTGATGAACTACTTTCCAATTCGGGAGAAGGTACAATTAACTCATCAAGTTCTACTTTCCTCCCACTCACTTCTTTCGAGAGAAACTCCTTCTCTAAGGATCCATTCTTAGCAACGAATATCTTGCCTTCAGATCTGTGATAGAAGAAACAGTTTCCTTTGGGTATCCTATGAAGACACATTTATCCGATTTGGGTTCAAGCTTATCAGGTTGAAGCTTTTTCACATAAGCATCGCAGCCCCAAACTTTAAGAAACGACAACTTAGGTTTCTTCTAAACCACAGTTCATATGGTGTCGTCTCAACGGATTTAGATGGTGCCCTATTTAACGTGAATGTAGCCGTCTCTAAAGCATAAACCCAAAACGATAGCGGTATATCAGTAACAGACACCATAGATCGCACCATATCTAATAAAGTACGGTTACGACGTTCGGACACACCATTACGTTGTGGTGTTCCACGTGGCGTGAGTTGCGAAACTATTCCACATTTTTTCAAATGAAGACCAAACTCATAACTCCAATATTCACCTCCACGATTAGATCATAGAAACTTCATTTTCTTGCTACGATGATTTTCCACTTCACTCTGAAATTCTTTGAACTTTTCAAATGTTTCAGACTTATGTTTCATTAAGTAGATATACCCATATATGCTCAAATCATCTGTGAAGGTCAGAAAATAACGATACCCACCGCGAGCCTCAACACTCATCAGACCGCATACATCATTATGCATTATTTCCAATAAGTCAGTGGCTCGCTCCATTGTTCCGAAGAATGGAGTTTTAGTCATCTTGCCCATGAGGCATGGTTCGCAAGCATCAAGTGTTTCATAATCAAGTGATTCCAAAAGCCCATCAGCATGGAGTTTCTTCATGCGCTTTATACCAATATGACCTAAAAGGCAATGCCACATATAAGTTGCACTATCATTATTAACTTTGCATCTTTTGGCTTCAATATTATGAATATGTGTATCACTACGATCAAAATTCAACAAAATTAGACCACTCATCAAGGGTGCATGACCATAAAAGACATTACTCATATAAATAGAACAACCATTATTCTCTAACTTAAATGAATAACCGTCTTGCATCAGACAAGATCCAGATATAATGTTCATGCTTAACGCTAGCACTAGATAACAATTATTCAGGTCTAAAAATAATCCCGACGGTAGATGTAGAGGTAGCGTGCCGACGGCGATCACATCAACCTTGGAACCATTTCCGACGCGCATCGTCACCTCGTCCTTAGCCAATCTTCGTTTAATCCGTAGCCCCTATTTCGAGTTGCAAATATGAGCAACAGAACCAGTATCAAATACCCAGGCGCTACTACGAGCATTAGTAAGGTACACATCAATAACATGTATATCAAATATACCTTTCACTTTGCCATCCTTCTTATCCGCCAAATACTTGGGGCAGTTCCACTTCAAGTGACCAGTCCCTTTGCAGTAGAAGCACTCAGTTTTAGGCTTAGGTCCAGACTTGGGCTTCTTCCCTTGAGCAGCAACTTACTTGCTGTTCTTCTTGAAGTTCCCCTTCTTCCCTTTGCCCTTTTTCTTGAAACTAGTGGCCTTGTTAACCATCAACACTTGATGCTCCTTCTTGATTTCTACCTCCGTAGCCTTTAGCATCGCGAAGAGCTCGGGAATAGTGTTTTCCATCCCTTGCATATTATAGTTCATCACAAAGCCGTTATAGCTTGGTGGCAGTGATTAAAGAACTCTGTCAATGACACTATCATCAGGAAGATTAACTCCCAGACGAGTCAAGTGGTTATGGTTGTCGGTGTCAAAACCGGCGGATCTTGGGTAGGGGGTCCCGAACTGTGCGTCTAAGGTCGATGGTAACAGGAGACGGGGGACACAATGTTTACCCAGGTTCGGGCCCTCTCTATGGAGGTAATACCCTACTTCCTGCTTGATTGATCTTGATGAATATGAGTATTACAAGAGTTGATCTACCACGAGATCGTAATGGCTAAAACCCTAGAAGTCTAGCCTGTTTGACTATATCCGTTTCCGGACTAAGCCCTCAGGTTTATATAGACACCGGAGGGGACTAGGATTGTACAATGTTGGTTACAGAGAAAGGCATCTTCATATTTGGACGCCAAGCTTGCCGTCCACGCCAAGGAGAGTCCCATCCGGACACGGGTAGAGTCTTCAGTCTTTGTATCTTCACAACCCATCAGTCCGGCCCATGTCCAATAGGCCGGACGCCCGAGGACCCTTAGTGTAGGACTCCCTCAGTAGCCCCTGAACCAGGCTTCAATGACGAGGTGTCCGGCGCGCAGCTTGTCTTCGGAATTGCAAGGCGGGTTCCCCTTTCTGAATACTCCAAGATAGTCTTCAGATGCAACAAACGTGTCCGGATCTGCACACAAGTACCGCGCACACACAGCCGCAGAGAGTATAATATTTCACGAGTCCAATCCGCCGACAAATTTTTTGCAATGTGACATCACGTCTGCCCGGTCATTATTTTGAACCGTTTCTTGTCCTGCCGTTCCATGTTTCGAGGCACGGTTTTTATTGGCACGTCTTGTCGAAGCAGAGATCGTGTCCCCTTATTGCGGGATCCTCATCAATACGGGCGTGGGTAACCCAACCGTCAGTCGGCATGATTCCTTAGGAATAGGCAGGTTTCCAGGTTTAGGAGGAGGCATTCGATATCTATTGCCTTTATAAAGGAGCCAAGGGTCGCCTCTTTCTTTTATGCCGAGCCCTTCCAACCTTGAGTTCTAGCACCCAAGGTTCGACTTCATCGCTTCCAGCTTCCCAGTCATGTCCAGACCCAGCCCACAAGGCCGATGGGTGGCTTCCTCCGTTACAGAGGAGGACATTGCGAAGCTCCGGGCGGCCAGATATCTGACCGCGGAGATCCCCCATAGACTTCCTGCCCAAGGACAGGTTATTCCGCCTCCCAGATCCGGCGAGGGTAGTATTCATCTCTCACTTCCTCCGAGGGCTAGGATTTTCTCTTTATCCCTTCGTTCGGGGGCTCATGTTTTATTACGGACTAGATTTTCATGATCTAGCCCTAGATTCTTTCCTCCACGTCTCGTCGTTTATCATCACGTGCGAGGCCTTCCTTTGTATTCCCCCACACTTTGGCTTATGGCTCAAGACCTTTAGTGTGAAGCCGAAGGTGGTCGATGGGAAACAGGCGGAGTGCGGTGGTGCTACAGTGAGCAAGCTTACCAATGCTCTCTGGCCAAAAGGCTCCTTCACCGAAACTTCCAACCTATGACAGCGGGAGTGGTTTTACGTCACTGAACCCCGCGGTACCAAGTGGGCAGCTATACCTGCGTTCCGCTCTGGCCCTCTGTTACAGGTTGCTCATGGATTAACAAGGGGCTGGACTGGGGATCAGTTGATGAAGTGCAGACTCTATAGAGCTGCATCCGAAGCCTCCTTGAGAAGGACATCGATCTTGTCAATGTGATTCAAGTAATGCTAGTCCGCCGAGTCCTGCCATGCCAGCGTCGGCCTCTCCGTATGTGGGAGTTTAATCCGGAAGGACCACGGACCCTCCAACACTTCTTTGGCGCTACGCACAAAGGAATGTAGAAGTTGTTTTTCGGGAAACGAAAACAGTGGCCGGACACCACCGAGGACATCGGCCTCGACTGCAACCATCCGGATACCTCGGTAAGCGCTCGACTCCCGAACACTTTTTTAGTTAAGTATGCCGTAATATGTTACTGAGCAAACTGTCTCCTTCCCGGGTTGGATAAAGAAAGCAGAGTGAATCAGGTGTTCGGCCCCCCTTCCCGAAGACTCAGCGGATCCCGTGCTAACAAGGATGCTGGCCCCGACATCGCATCAGGTGCCCGTGAAGGAGGACCAGACGGAGAGCGGGAAGGCTAAAGGTAGCCTCCATTCCGAGGGGATATCATACACAGTGTCCGGGGAGATCAAGGTTCCCCCGCCTGAAGACAAAAGTGAAGGAGAAGCCAACATTCCTTCTCCCTATGGTAAGAAAAGGGCTGCCTCCGAAGATTGGGGGAAAGGGCTCCTAAGCGAGGCAAGATGCCCCTGTCGGGCGGCTCGGGCTCGGAGGACGACATCGTTGCATAGTCCCACAATGAGGACAAGCCTCTAGCCAAATTGTAAGTGAACAAGGGTGTTTTTAAACATATACCGTTCCTTTCCTGTTACCAAGGTAACATCTAGAATATATGTTTTTGCAGCTCGGCGAACAGTCTTCTTCACCAGTCCTCTTCCTCGGGGGATCTTCTTCCGGAGATGATGGAAAGCGAGACACCTCCACCGGTCTCCTCGCCCAATAAGGCGGATGGCTTTGAGGTGTCGTCCCGGAGGGTCTCTCCTAATCAACAAGTGGTGCGAGGGGTCATGAAGACACTACCCGAAGGTGATACTTCGGTAGCCCAGGGTCCAGGGGCCAACAATAAAGGCCCCAGACTATCCGGTTTTCAGCCGGAGACGACTCTAGGGACGAATAAACGGATCCCTTCGAAGGGAGGCCGTACTCCTACAGCAGCTTCCGGAGATCCAGAAGCGCCGAATATATTGACGAAAATGCTGCGTCAGGCGTCCGTCTCAGAGGAACATCGTACCTTGATGGGTACGGTGGTTGAAAGGGTTCTGTCTGTGAAAAGCGGATTGAATGAAGCCTTCACGAGCCTGCTAAGAGGCTTCGAGGTTTGTACTGTAATATTTTTGATTGTGCTTTATTCACAAAATGCACCCGTGTATAGATAGTAGCCCCTGAGACTCTGATTGGCTTCCCAAGGGAGGCGATCAGAGGATCAAAAAGATATGCCCAGGAGATAATCTGATTAATTGGAACACAGGTTGTTTCCTCCCTGGCGACTGCCCGAACTACAGAGGTTGCAGATCTGCAGCGGAAGCTTGCCGTAGCGGATGATGACATCACGCTTATCAACAGGCGGCTTGACGAGGCGCAAGGTATGTCTTGGGGTAGTCATTGCATGCGCGTGCTTATAATATAAGCAGGATGTTAAGCATTGTATACTGAAATATGCATGACTGCAGATGGTGCTGCCGCAGTTGAGATCCTTCGGGCTAAGTTGGCCCGGGCCAAGGAGCAGGCCCGGATTAGTAATGCGGCTGCCGAAAAGGCATCGGCTGAATTAAAGGCCGAACAGGCTGCTCGGCGCCAATATGAGGAGAGAATATCCATGATGGCGCTTGAGCTAAAGGATGCTGCTAGCCGCTGCGAATTTCTCGAGAAGGATAATAAAGCCAAAACGACTGATCTTGACAAGGCCTTACGAGAGGCGAAAGAAGCGCGGTCCGAGTCTAGAGCGGCCCGGTAGGAGATCCGGCAAGCGGAGGAGATCGCGGTTGCTAAGACCTTTTTATTACAAACTAAGTTCGGCGATCCGAATTATGCCCCGCTGAATCAAGTGTGGAGTTCCCCAGACGCATTGTTGGACTTGTCGAAGAGTGTCTCCGCTGCAACGCAGTTTTTCCAAGCGCAAGAAGGACGTGCAACAGAAAAGCTGTTCTGGTCGCAGTTTAGCATGCTGAAGCGTCCGCTGCTGCTGAACGAACAGATGGCTCAGTGGGCAGAGCTCCACAAGATGTCCGGATCTGCCATGAAAGACGTCGTGGTCCGGCTAAGGTCGATCGAGCCAATTCCGGATAGTTATTTCGGTTTGGTGCAGCGACTCGTTGATGCAGTGCCGCGTATCGACACCGTTAAGTGGTCAACATGCATTGAAGGTGCACGGATGGCCTTTGCCCGTGTCAAGACATACTAGGCGAAGATGAAGGCCACTGACATTGCAGCGAAGAGTCCGCCCAAGGACAAGGACCACCACACACCGGAGCATTATTTCGAGGATGTTTTAGAGGGTGCCCGCTTGATAGAGGGTCAGTGCTCGAAAGACATAATATTTGAGTGAAATGTATTGGAATTGTAAAAGACAATATTATGATATAATAAAGTTATTTTTCATTGGCTCCTCCTGTGCGGCCGTTTTTGTATAATCTGAAAGTTTTCCAGTCGTCGGCTTCAACCCCCTCGTAGAAAATACGGGGGTGTTCGGAAAAGCACTTGATCACTCTTAACCCAACGTCTTGGTCCATGAAGGAGGTGTCAATGCGGCGAACTAGGCAATCGGACTATATGGCGTTAACACTTTCACTTAGCCATAGGAGTTTTACGGTGGGTCTACGATATAGACCCTGGTATGTACGCGGTTATCCCAATATGGTGCGTTACATGTATGACCTGAAGAAAGGTCCTTCGTGTACTGCGGAGAGAATCGCGAAAGATTCCGATAAGTCATCGAGTGGTTGACCAGCTCTCGCCGCACCACGACAGTCAGTTTTCGGCTTTCTCTACTGAGGTGTTTGACCAGATGAACCAGAAACACAATCGCAGTAGTTGTCCCTTTACTACCCTAGCCGATAGAGCAGAACGTAGGGTAGTGAGCACAGGAGCCGGCCAACCCAACTATTGACCCAAGACATGATTCGAAGCTGATGCATATAAGGCCAAACTCGCGACGCTAAAGTATGCTATAAAGCTGCTCGGACTTGTTGGCAACTCATTTTGTTCCCATACTGAGCCCCTGGCAAGTTATGGCGGGGTGCGCGTGTGAAACAAGCAAAAGAGCAAAATTCAGTTCTTTAGAGAAAAGGGAGTACTGAGTACGGATTATGCTTACTGGAACCTGAGTGATATGCCAATCGTCATTTTACAAATAATGACGCGGCAACCCCGATTATTTTACATTCCATGGGTCGACGGCTGAGGAAAAGGGCACTTTACAGGCTCAGAAATAGAGAGTGCGGTCTACAAAAAGTTGTTTTGGACCTCCCGTCGCACATCTGCGTCGCCTTTCCTCAGTGAAGGGGCTTCTTAACAGGAGTGGCCTTTGGGTAAATGTACGAACACGAACTCCGATAGAGTCCGTGAGATGACCGGCCTTTTGGGCCACCTGTAGTAAAGGATAATGAAAAAGAAAGAGTAGTTTAGAAAAGAAAGAAGAAGGAGTTTATGGGAGTACTTGTAGGCCCGTCACTATTGTGCTTCCGCCGATGCCCAAGGTATTTGAAGTGCATAGTTATGTATGCGCGGTACAGATTTCGCGGGTATATGAGGCAGTCGGCGGAAGCCGAACTGCTAGTCCAGCTCCGAATTTGGTCGGTCCTGTTGGATGGAGACCGACGGCTTAATGGCCGATGAGGTGTGTGGTTTAACAAGGCCGCTTTGTACTTCGGCTGAAGTAGCCGTAGTATGATCCTCTGTTCGGAGGGAGCGCTTCTTGCGCTCCCCTGTAGAGGCGTGTGTTATGTATACCATGTTCACTGTTTTTACTTTGGGGGGAAATTGCTTCTGACCCCCGGTATTTGTTTGGTAAGTCTCTTCATCGTCGCTATCACCGGGTGGCCTCTTCCCCTTGTGTTCGGCGTTGAGCTTGCCAGCCTGTTTGAAGACCCAACAGCTTCTGTTGGTGTGATTAGCAGGTTTATCGGGGTTGCCATGAATCTGGCAGGGCCGATCCAATATCTTGTCTAAATTGGATGGTCCGTCTCTATTTGACTTGAATGGCTTTTTACGTTGACCGGATTTGGGGCCGCTGAATCCGGTGTTGACCGCTGTGTCGTGCGTTCCTTCATTATTAGTGCGACGTTTGTGTTTACTGCGTCGTGGCTTGCCGTTGCCGTCTCGGACTTCGGAAGTGCCCGGATCGCTGGCGTTGTTGCTTCTACAAGCGAGCCAGCTATCTTCTCCCGCACAAAAGCGGGTCACCAGAGTGGTAAGGGCTGACATGGATTTTGGTTTTTCTTGACCGAGGTGGCGGGCGAGCCACTTGTCCCGGACGCTGTGTTTGAAGGCCACTAGGGCTTCCGCGTCCGGACAGTCGACGATTTGGTTCTTTTTAACTAAGAACCTAGTCCAGAGCTTCCTGGCTGACTCTCCGGGCTGCTGGACGATGTGACTTAAGTCATCGGCATCTGGTGGCCGGACATATGTACCTTGGAAGTTGTCATGGAAGGCGTCTTCCAAATCCTCCCAGCTGCCAATAGAATTTTCGGGCAGACTGTTTAACTAGTGCCGAGCTGGCCCTTTGAGTTTTAGTGGGAGGTATTTGATGGCATGAAGGTCATCTTCGCGGGCCATATGGATATGAAGAAGGAAATCCTCGATCCATACCGCCGGGTCAGTTGTTCCATCATATGATTCGATATTCACGGGTCTAAACCCTTCTGTGAATTCGTGCTCCATTACTTCGTCAGTGAAGCAAAGAGGGTGTGCGGCGCCTCTATATCGAGCCACATCGTGACGTAGCTCCGATGGAGTCCGTCTATGGTTTTCGGCCCGAGCATGACTGGGCTTGTCACGCCCGAATAGATAGCGGTCGTCGCGTGTCGGGGCGCGTCCTCGCGATCCGTAGATCGATCTAGTATGTCCTGCTCTACTGTCCAGGTCCTGCCAAAGGTCATATGTATAACCCCGAGCTGTTTTATCTCTGCCTTTACGGCGAGGTGGGGCGGGCTGGTGTTCGGCTTGAGTTGCCGCTTTGTCCCGACCACGTGGTGGTCGGTCAGCCGTATTGCGCGATGATGGTACGGGCTCCGGCACCTCGTCATCGAACTGCGGTAGCAATTTGCGCTTCAAGTAACTTTTGGCTGGGCGCTTGAGGCCGTATTCTTCAGCTGCCAGGACATCAGTATCTGTCGTTGAGCAGATCTTGGTCAGCTTGAAGCTGCTGCTGCTTCTTTTTCAGGCTCCTTACAGTGGCTAATAGCCGGCGCTTGAAGCGCTCCTGCTCGAGAGGTTCCGCAGGCATGATAAAATCCTCGTTGCCAAGGCTCACCTCATCCTCGGAGAGTGGAAGATAATTACTGTCCCCCGAGTCATCGTTTATTGCCTATTCGTCAGGGCTAACTTGCCCGTTTTCCCGTTCCTCCTGTTCGGAAGTTATCTCAACGGGGTCTTCATTATCTTCGGCATAGTCCAGAGTATTGTTTTCTCCCGTGCCGGTATTGTTGTCTTTTTCACGACGTGACTTAGAGCGGCGCTGCTGACGCTGGCATTTTGGCTGTATCACAAGAGGTTCATCCTCAACTGGATCTTCTTTATCATCGTCGTTAGTTCTTTTAGGTGAATCCACCATGTACACGTCGTAAGAAGAGGTGGCCGTCCAGCGTCCGGTAAACGGCGGGTTTTGGCCCTGTGCCTCCTCGACATCGTCATCCATACCATCGGTGTCTTCGGAGCCGTAATCGAGCATGTTGGTTAAGCCTTCTACAGTGGCTATAAAGTGGGCGGTGGGTGGGAAACGAAATTCTTCGTCATCAGCCTCCAGTTCGAACCGGATATAATTCGGCTGTGAGCCCTTCGCTAAGGATAGCACTTTTAGCGATTTTAAAACGTCGCCCAAAGGTGAGTGCCGAAAAATGTCCGCGGAGCTGAATTCAACGATCGATGACTGATCGAGCTCGACGCATGTGGACGCACATGGTTTGGAACCTGTAGCCGGAAATGAGTCCAAGGCTCCGGTGACATAGATTCCACTCGAGGTTGGGTCTGTGTGCGGCTCTGACACCGCTGGGACTGCGGTATCCGTGGCGGGGTTGAGCTTCCCATCTTCGGATGGTGCGATCTGCTCCGGATCTAAGGCCAGAGCAGTTACAGGTGCTATCCCCTGGGTATGGTCCGATGACAGATTTAAGTCATGTTCATCGTGGTAATGGGGAGCGACTGCCGTGGTCTTGAATCCGTCGAAGATCAAGTCTCCGCGGATATCCGTGACGTAGTTCAAGCTTCCGAATCTGACTCGACGGCCAGGGGCGTAGCTATCGATCTGCTCTAGATGGCCAAGCGAGTTGGCCTGCAGTGCGAAGCCTCCGAACACGAAGATCTGTCCGGGGAGGAAGACTTCTCCTTGGATAGCATTGTTGTAGATGATTGAAGGGGCCATCAAACCTTTTGAGGACGGCACAGTGGAACTCTCAAGGAAAGCACCAATGTCGGTGTCAAAACCGGCGGATCTTGGGTAGGGGGTCCCGAACTGTGCGTCTAAGGTCGATGGTAACAGGAGACGGGGGACACAATGTTTACCCAGGTTCGAGCCCTCTCTATGGAGGTAATACCCTACTTCCTGCTTGATTGATCTTGATGAATATGAGTATTACAAGAGTTGATCTACCACGAGATCGTAATGGTAAAACCCTAGAAGTCTAGCCTGTTTGACTATATCCGTTTCCGAACTAAGCCCTCCGGTTTATATAGACACCGAACGGGACTAGGATTGTACAAAGTCAGTTACAGAGAAAGGCATCTTCATATTTGGACGCCAAGCTTGCCGTCCACGCCAAGGAGAGTCCCGTCTGGACACGGGTAGAGTCTTCGGTCTTTGTATCTTCACAGCCCATCAGTCCGGCCCATGCCCAACAGGCCGGACGCCCGAGGACCCCTTAGTCCAGGACTCCCTCAATGGTACCCAGGCATTCTGAGTGTGTGTTCACTGACAGAACTATTCTCCTCCATTTTGCAGCTATAGAACTTGTTGGAGACTTCATATCTCTCAACTCGGGCATTTGCTTGAAATATTAACTTCAACTCCTGGAACATCTCATATGCTCCATGACGTTCAAAACGTCTTTGAAGTCCCGATTCTAAGCCGTAAAGCATGGCACACTGAACTATCAAGTAGTCATCAACTTTGCTCTGCCAAACGTTCATAACATCCGGAGTTGCTCCTGCAGCAGGTCTTGCACCTAGCGGTGCTTCCAGGACGTAATTCTTCTGTGCAGCAATGAGTTTAATCCTCAAGTTACGGACCCAGTCCGTGTAGTTGCTACCATCATCTTTCAACTTAGCTTTCTCTAGGAACGCATTAAAATTCAAGGGAACGGTAGCACGGGCCATTGATCTACAACAACATAGATATGCAAAAACTATCAGGTACTAAGTTCATGATAAATTAAAGTTCAATTAATCATATTACTTAAGAACTCCCACTTAGATTGACATCCCTCTAGTCATCTAAATGATCACATGATCCATATCAACTAAACCATGTCCGATCATCACGTGAGATGGAGTAGTTTTCAATGGTGAACATCACTATGTTGATCATATCTACTATATGATTCACGTTCGACCTTTCGGTCTCAGTGTTCCGAGGCCATATCTGCATATACTAGGCTTGTCAAGTTTAACCCGAGTATTCTGCACGTGCAAAACTGGCTTGCACCCGTTGTATGTGAACGTAGAGCTTATCACACCCGATCATCACGTGGTGTCTCGGCACGATGAACTGTAGAAACGGTGCATACTCAGGGAGAACACTTATACCTTGAAATTTAGAGAGGGGTCATCTTATAATGCTACCATCGAACTAAGCAAAATAAGATGCATAAAGGATAAACATCACATGCAATCAAAATATGTGACATGATATGGTCATCATCATCTTGTGCCTTTGATCTCCATCTCCAAAGCATCATCATGATCTCCATCGTCACCGGCTTGACACCTTGATCTCCATCGTAGCGTTGTTGTCGTCTCGCCAACTATTGCTTCCGCGACTATCGCTACCGCTTAGTGATAAAGTAAAGCAATTACATGGCGATTGCATTTCATACAACAAAGTGGCAACCATAAGGCTCCTGCCAGTTGCCGATAACTTTTACCAAACATGATCATCTCATACAACAATTTATATCTCATAACGTCTTGACCATATCACATCACAACATGCCCTGCAAAAACAAGTTAGACGTCCTCTACTTTGTTGTTTCAAGTTTTACGTGGCTGGTATGGGCTTCTAGCAAGAACCATTCTTACCTACGCATCAAAACCACAACGATTTTTCGTCAAGTGTGCTGTTTTAACCTTCAACAAGGACCGGCCGTAGTCAAATTTGATTCAACTAAAGTTGGAGAAATAGACACCCGCCAGCCACCTGTGTGTGAAGCACGTCGGTAGAACCGGTCTCATGAATGCGGTCATGTAATGTTGGTCTGGGCCGCTTCATCCAACAATACCGCCGAATCAAAATAAGACGTTGCACTACAAAAAAAATACACTTCCGTGATGATACGTGTTTGTCACAGTAGGTCACGTTTTTTGTCATGCATGTACATCCATGACGATTTTATGACAGAATCAAGATAGTCATACCTGTGCTCTCGTAGAAGTGTTCCATGACATTACCAAAATTATCATCACGGAAGTGTCCACTTCCATGACGATAAATCGCGCGTCACAGAAGTGCTTTCGTCAAGGGTGACCGACACGTGGCATCCACCGTAACGGAACATTGTTAAGCTATCAGGTCGGGTTTTGGATCCGATAACCCGTTAACAGCCCCGACCAATGGGAAATTTCCATGTGTAAAATTCTTATTGGCCGGACGAAACACGTGTCAGCTCGTCAGTGGGTCAGATAGGCGCCTATGATATGTCGACACGTGCCACGGCCCACCACTGGCCCATTTAGCTTACAAAGCCGGCCCGTTTAACTTGGTCAAAAGTTAACGGGCTGTCCCATGAAAATCCTGTTAACGGTCTCTTCGCAAATAGCCCATTTTACGGCCCGTTAACTCACGCCCGTTAGGCCCTAAAGGAAATCGGCCCAACAACGTCATGTGGGCCGTCGAATATAACACCAGCCCATTTCACTTTCGGCCCATGTATGGCCACGACGTCTTTTGGCCCATATGAGGCCTTCGTATCTTTCGGCCCTTTACAGGCCCACGGTGACTCTTGGGAACAGTAATTTTCTTTATACCCGTTAACGGCTCGTGATTTACATGGGCCGTTTCCAGCCTGTGTTAGCTTTCGGCCTATTGACGGCCCATACGTTCTTGGGCTCCTTTTTGGCCCTCGATTACTTCCGGCCCGTTACTGGCCTGTTCCCCTAATGGGCCAAATTCGGCCCATGGCAAGAGTCGGCCCGTTTCTGGCCTGTTAACCCGTTGCGCCGTTTCCAGCCCGTCCTATATTCTGGCCCATTAACGACCCGTTATGCCTGTGACAGAATTAAGCCTTTGCTGTCCTACGGCCTGTTACCGTGCTGGGCCGATACCAATTACGCCCGATTACGGCCCATGTAGACCCATTTATCCGACGGCCCGAGGCCCACCAATTACAGGCCCATTTATCGACGGCCCGTAGGAGACCCATGGATCCTACGGCCTGTATATGGCCCATGGTAGTTGCGGCACTAGGAACCCAGGGGAAAAGAAGACTAGGAAATAAATAAGGCCGAAACTAACGCTAGGCTATTAAGGCGATTGCACAGATTACATCCACTCGGCATCAAAGATCGCCACCAGTGCAAATATAGGGAACACCCTACACTATACAAAATGGCTTGCTGTTTTCTTCAGCCGGTGGCTGCACGTTAAGAATAAATTTTGTATCGCACCAAAACAAATTACAACTATATAACAAAAGGAAGGTTGGCATAAAACTTAACAGTCTAGCAGATAAATGCACCACCAGAAGTTCAGAAGCTCAGTTCATTTGACCTAACTGTTACGTTTTCATGTTGTATTGTCCGATGGAGCACCATAACCCTCGCCTTCATTTCCCCTAGGCTCCTGAACAACATAGCAAATGTCTGATAGTCTGGTTTCAAAACCATGCATATCTTGACGACATTGAGCAATGTTTCTCCTTGTTTCACAAAGGGTCTCTGTTAGGGAATGGACTTGTGTCTGGAGCGCAGATACAACATTGCTTTGAGCTTGCATATCTTGATCATGAGGCAGTTTGGACGATATTGCCTTAACAACCAACCCAGTATTACGCAGGAACGTGCTTTTGGCACTGTTAGTGGACAGGTACTGCCCACTGCAGCAAGAGCTGACATTGCGGTTATAGTTGCCTCGCCACCTTCAGAAGGTGGCGGTTCCACCATTTTTTCCATAGCTCGCTGAAAAGTTGAGGTTTTACATTAGTAGTACCAGAACAGAAGATATTAAGGAGGCAGCAAAACCAAACAAAGTAGCTTTGGTCTATATACAGAACTTATTCTGGTGAACCCATGTAAAATATTAGTTGTATTTTATTGCAAAGTACATAATAAAACCAGGTTCCATACATATGACCATGTACCATCGCTAATGTATTGTCTATTTCTTCACATTGTATTGAGGGCTAAGGATAAAGAGACGAAGTTTATAATACGGTAAGCATAGTATGACATCATTCATATCACAAAACAACTGAGAACAGACAAACAGGCAATTGTAACGTTGTGTGGGCAAGTCTAGCACGGAACTAGATTACGGGTCAAGATCAAAGGAACATCACTCCTCTCTTTTAAACCTTGTAAGGTGCAATGATACGCTAAGACAATTGTGTATAAAATTGAAAAGAGTAATAGACATTGGCTGCAAACCATGCAGTTCAAGGCACAAGTCAGAGTAAGTAGTAGTTAAAAGGCATGAGGATTAAGGACTTACAACAGCGGCTTTGACTGGTGTCGTCATGCCCTTCTTCTTGCTGGTGTGACAGTCCTTGAAGATTCCCACAACATTTGGTTCAGGTACTTTTTGGTCCTTGCGGGCTTTCCTCTGCATTTCAAACAAGTCAATATAGATCTAATAATATGGTACAGCGAAAAGAGTGAAACAACAGCTAATTACAAGAGCCTCGCAGTGTGCAATATAGCTACGAGATCCTGTCGTCTGTTGAAATTTCACTTTCGTACGGTTGGCCTTGTTCTTTGAACAGTTCACCTACAAGAAGATAGATTTGTGTGGCACATGCGTAAATAGGACTTCAACATGCGATCTGATCACATATATATAATGTACTTGATACATCGGATCAGACCAGTGTTTAACAAGGCCCCTCCAGTCTTCATCCGATATATTTTCCACTGGAGATGTTTGGGAAAGTTCACTGTTAGCCTTGCCTTCAAAGTGAGTTTTCCTCAAGTTATACCGATACTGTCGTAGAGCAGACTTGAAAACATGGGTGCAAGCTTGTCTGGTTGCATCATCTTGGCTATCCAACTTGAACCTCATCTGTTGAAAATTATGGGAGTCTCATTATCAGCAACCTAGAAAGTATGGGACAGAGCAAGACGATATTACTAGTTTCCATACATAACCATACTTATAGATAAATGGTCGAGGAAGGTGTTGAATAGGGTTTCGTCTTTGTCATTCCTGTACTGAATCCATGTTGGGAGGATACGTACATGACACCTAACGGCAACCGCTGCCTCCGATACTAACTTGGCTGACTCTGTAGCATCACGTGGCCTTTTTAAACCTGCCTCAAAACGGATCTCCATTCTTCCTCCTCTAGATTTAGTTAACCTATCGAGCATTATCCGTGATGTTTGTTTCCTCTTGCGCCTAGGTGCTAGTCCAACAACGAACATAGGAAGTGTTAGTGTACATCAAACTATGAGACTACATATAAAGAAGCATGCAACTGTAACTTGACTCCAGCAACTACCTTCTTGTTGTTGAAGCTCACAAGGTTCATCTGATATTGCCAACTCGTCTTGTGTCAAGAGTGCTTGGGAAGTAGTGTCAGGTGGCAAGGGAGATTGGGAACGTGATGCTAGCTCAGTTGACACACGAGTAAGTCGTGCAGCTGGTAGTACTGTGGTAGGTGTTGCAAGAACTAGGGCTGTCTCTGCTTGTTTGGTGGCAGCTATTTGTTTCTGTTTGGCTTTTTTTGCAACTCGTGTAGCATAGGATGCCGTGTTTATAGAATTTTCCGCTGGACTTTGACCTTCTGTTGCACCATCAGTACCAGCAGAATCTGCAGGATTCATCCGCTTCTCATTCCCTGCCATTCTGTGTTTCTTCCTCTTTCTCTGTGCCATGTTAAGTCAAGCCGACAAGAAAACGAATAACAATTTAGTTCTTCAGAACAAATTGATGCGTGATGCAGACGAACTGAACTTTGATGTTAGACAACCACATGATAGGAGGATGTAATATGTATGAAAAACAGGACAGAAGAGATAACCAGAACTATGATGTGTAAACTAAGAAGAAGACATTTCACCAAATTAGAAGCAATGCAATGGAAGGTAGACACCATATGAAAGATGCTACAAATATCGCTCTGCCAAGTTAACAGTGTCTCATCATAAATGGCGTTTAAACAAATGTGAAGCAGTACAAGAAATAAATCATATGCAAGATTCAAACAACATCACACTACCATGTTAGAGGTCTCTCGTCATTAGTGCCATTGCATATTCACAGCTTATGATGTGTAAACTAAGGAGAAGGCATTTCAACAAATTAGAAGCAATGAAAGCTAGACACCATAAGAAAGATGCAACGAATATCACTCTACCAAGTTAAAACTGTCTCGTCATAAGTGACATTTCAACAAATTAGTAGTACAAGCTAGAAAAGAATGTGAGATGTAACCTATATCACACTCTGAAGTCAAACGTGTCTTATGATAAGTGATTGTTGCAGGTTACACAACAGTAGTAATTTGATGTAAGAACATGGTGTGATAGACAGATATTGTATGTTCTAGAAACAGGAACACGTGTCTTATTCAAGTATAATGTGTAAAGTAAGCAGATGGAATTCAACAAAATTAGAATCAATACAAGCTAGACATCACACATAACATGCAACCACATATAATAGTGCCAAGTTAGAGGGAGCACCGGTGATGCTGCACTAGGGGAGACGTGCTCATCATAAACACGGCTTTGTTGAGTGTCTATGCATGTGTTGTCTTGGAAATCATCTTGGGGTGTGGAGGAGTAGAAACTGTAGAGGCCCTCCGTTCGGAAGGAGCACCTTTATCCGCTGCCTTGCTAACTTCCTTCCGCTTTATTGATTTTGAATTGTCAAGTAAAACCGACAAGAAAAAGCAATAAAATTCTCTCTTCAGAACTCATTCATGCATGATACTGACAATCACTACTTTGATGTAAGGCAAACACATGATACCAGGATGGAATATGTACGAAAAACAGGACGGCATGGCATGTTCACAACTGTTTGTGTAAACTAAGCAGAAACCATTCCAGCAAATAAGAAGCAATGCAAGCTAGACACCACATGAAAGATGCAACCAATATGACTCTGCCAAGTTAAAAGCGTCCCATCATAAATGGAATTTCAACAAATTAGAAGCAGCGCATGCTATAAATCATATGAAAGATGCAACTAATATCGCACTGCATATACTAAAGGTGTCTCCTCATGTTGATTGATGCGGGATACAAAAAAACAATAGTTTTATGTAAGGACATGCTTAATAGACAGATGTACTATGTACTAAATACAGGAAGGCATGTCACATTAACAGGTATAATGTATAAGCTAAGCAGACTAGCACATGCAGTTTAACCAGATTGGAAGAATTACAATCTAGACACCATATGCAACATGCAACCACATATCACGCTGCCAAGTTAGAGCAAGCACCTGCGATGCTAGTGTAGGGGAAATGCTATAATCAACTACAGAGCTACGTTCACTATCTTCATCTAGCATTTCTGTTTCTTGAGAATCATGTCGGGAGGCTGACACTTCATTCTTTAAATGAGGAGTAGTCCCCTTGCCTGCCTGCCTCGTCATAAGTGATTGATGAGGGATACACAGGAACATTAGTTTGATGTAAGAACATGGTTAATACACAGATGTACTAGTATGTACCAAAAACAGAAAGGCATGTCATATTCAAAGGTATAATGTGTAAGCTAAGCAGATGCAATTTAACCAAATTGGAAGCAATACAAGCTAGACATTCGGCTGGAGTGGTGAGCATGATCATCTAGGACCTGAGAGCCTGGTGGGAGGCGGGCTGCTTGACCACCATCGCAGCTTTTTAATTGGCTTCCAGGTGATGCCTATCTTTGCTGGGCTTGTCACTGGCTCGGCCAGTGCCCTGACTAGCTATTTGTCTTCTGGTGCTCACGGGATGGTGGTTCATGTAAAAACAATATCTTTCCTCATCTTACCGACTTCGGCCTTTCGAATACAAGCTAGACACCATATGGAACATGCAACCACATATGACACCGTGAAGTTAAAGCAAGCACCTGGGATGGTGGTTCATTGCGAGCGAGGTCATCAACTCCAGAGCTACGTTTACCGTCTCCATCTGCTGACACTGCACCCTTTATAGCGCTGTAACGTGTCTTGCCTACCCGCATATGAAGCTGGAGCGACTTCTCTCTTTTCTTTTTGGCTTCTCTCATGGCAGCAGAGTCTGAAATACCCTTGCATAAAAACACAATAGTGAGAGTAAGGGTGAAGTGTGTGCAGAACTAGTGTACTGTAAAAGTAGCAGATAGCAGGTGGCTGAAAAATAAATGACAGGAGACATATGATAGCTCTACAACATTGCATGGCAAACAAAATTAGATTATACTCCGTATGATTTTGTAATATATGAGCACAGGAAATGCAGGTACTCCTCCAGCACACCACCACATGTGGTCATATCTAAGATAACAGTCGACTGAAAATAAATAGGTCAGTCGATTTTTTTTAATGAACCGTCCGATCTATAAGGAACGGGCAGATGGCCTTCGTCTACCTCCCGCAAGTCACTGTTGACGATCTTTCTCGAACCGCCAGTGACCACCGGCCCAGACCCCTGCCTCCGCCACCCCGCCCTCCCATCGACCTCACACCACCGCCGTGCTTGGCAGCGCCCCCAGGCCATCCCTTTAATCCCGGCCGACCTCCAGATCGGGCGCCAGTAGCTCTAGGCCGCACACGCCCCTAAGATAAACACCAAGGCGCTGCTTCCCTAGTGTAATAGGCGTACTAGTGCCTGTTACGCCGGGGAATGCTTCCGTTAATTGGGAATCAACTGGCCAGAAATTGAAATTCAGGGGGGCGACGGACCTCTAGCTAAGGTGAAATAGTATATGAGGAGAAACCTTGTGCATCGCGAGTTACTAGGAACATCTAGTATCAAGAAGAAGCGGTCAACTAGTGTGTTCTGTGGGATGAATACCGTGCAAGCAGAGACGTAAGATTTGCACGAATAAGGGAAGAGGAGTACCTTTTTTGGTTGCCGGTGTGGTCACCTCCACATGTCGCGCCGATCTTCTTCTTTTTACTGGGGAAACCGATGTTCTGGAGGGTGCAGGCTTGGATGAACCCATGGCCAAATTGTTGACTGTGTTGTCGTGGCCGTATGTCGGCGGAGGGGAAGCAGATCCGAGGCGGCGAAGGACGGCGTAGCAGGAACAGCTCCGGTGCGGTGGAGGGTGGCGAAGTTGGAGCGGCAGCGGTGAGGCGCAGGACGGCGTGGTTGAACTGGCTCAGGTACGGACGGCTCGGCCTCGGCTTCAACTACTAGCCGTGGAGGGCATTGCGGTTGAGGTTGCGGTGGACGACGACGTCGGGGTATCGGCTCCGGCGTGATGGAGGAGGGCGGCGGTTGATGGGTGGGATGGGTAGCGGACGGAGGACGCCGGGGTTTCGCGGCTGGTGGAGAGGTAGTTTTGGCGCCCACGGAGTACGAATGGGGAATCGGACGGGTGGGGGGAACCATGTTTCGGTCTGGGACGCGCTTGTTTTTGGCTTTTTTGAACAGAAGATGGGACGCGCTTGTTTGAAATTTGGGGAAAGTACAAACTTTGCCCCCCTCTTAAATTTCGGACCTACTGCGGGTCGGGGGTAGGATGGTAATCCCAGGTGTCCCAAATAGTGGGCGGGAGTGATTTCGGCAGCGCGCATGTGTGCTTAGGCGGCCATTGTGTATGAATGTTTTTTGGTTGCGGTTGCGTGGCGTCTAGATGAAGCTACAAACCTACCCCGGTTTAGACCTTTGGACATCGGGCCGGTAGGTTTCACGGGTCAGAGTTATTAGAAAAGTAATTTCCTTGTACTACCAAACATTGGTCTCACGCGGTTTCGGGCGAGTAGAGGCTCTTTTGGCGCTTCGTTCAAAATTTTGAAACACAAGCATTCACGTTTAGAGTACTCTTGAACTATTAGGATTGACCTAAATAGACAACGTTATATTTGACCTTGTATGTTTGAAAACCTCATTAAATTATTCGCTTCTTTTTGAAATTTTGACACTTGAAAATCCTTTAACTACGATTATTTTGGAATGGAGGAGCTAAATTTGAATCTATTTTGTACACGACTACATATGCTATTATGTACAAAATCAGAGCAAAGATTGGTGCCCCCATAATTTAGGTATGGTTTACAAATGCCATGATATCAAATTCAAATAATTGAATGGACTTCATGTTGAATTCGATTTTTTAAACCACCTTAAGTTGAGAAATGTATGCTAGTTCATAGGTAGCTATTTATAATGTCCATTGTGTAACTTTCGTATGTATAATGTGCTTTACACACACAACATGAACTATACTCACGTTTATATTCGATTGCTAAAGCGATGCATTGTCTGGAGTTCAAAATACTAACTATGTGGATCAATTGTGCCGAATAATAACATAGACATGCTCAAATTCGATAGAATCTAGATGTTTGATGGATCAATGACCGCTCCTTACGCGAATTGCAAATATCATGATCCCATCCTAATATTTGGATACAATTTATATCTTTAATCAATGTGTAAACTAGTCTTTTACGTGTAGTTTCACTCTCCATCAGTGGTCTCTCACACATGCTCACACACTCTCTCCCGAGGTGTCTTTCTCGCACACATGCTCTAGATATAACCCTCCCTCCCTCTCGTAACCATTTATAACTGTTTTCACTAACCTTTATCGCAAGCACTCTTCCTCTCGCAAACATACACACGCACAATCCTCATCGACCCTTTCTATATACATGGACCTGCCTACGTGTCTCATGTACGCACATTATCTTTACGCCTGTCTCTCACGCATTGTCTCACACCTCTCTTCCTAATCGACGAGTATGATTCTAGAAGAGCATTCTGTAGGATGCCCCTTAAAGTTAGGTTGGATGAATAGTAATATCAGAGATAAAGGGGTTACCTTAGTCCGAGAACCTAGGGTTACAAATCCTAGCCGGCTTTGACAGTGGACATAGAGTCCTTCACAATTCTGCTATCTTTGTCTTGTACGACTAGTCATCCATGGGTCTTCCTAAATGCGTCACGGGCCGACCAATGTGGCGCAGGACGGAACCGAACGAAGGGCCTCACCTTGACCCACCGGACCTCACGCGGTGACACACCCTCTGCCCCCACGTCTCATTATCTTCTCACACCCACACATACCAACACAAACACCACACACACATAAAATTTCTCCTGGTGCCTCTATTCCCTCCCCCCTTGCATATACACACTCAAGGGAATGGAATCTCTTGTCGTGATGTCATATTCGTCTCTCTCTC
>NC_057802.1:136117571-136126311 GCF_018294505.1 Triticum aestivum
CCCCCCCGTCGGCCCCTCTATCCATGCCTCTCTCGAATACGTAATACACACACATACCTCTCTAGGCCCCGCCAAATGCATCAACTACACATTCACACATGTTACATCACGTACCCCATTGATCTAAAAAGCCCTCTCTTCACGTTTATTTCACATACAACATTCCTTTTGAATAAAGTGTGGCCAAAAAATTATTTTAGAGTTTCTACATATATACAACATTACAAAGTTATATGGAGGAGTACGAACGCTAATTTGCATTGCATGGTGCCCACAATGATATTTATTCCGCACTATGAATTTGTATATTTTTATACCATATACAAAGTTAGTCATAATAAAGAGAAACGAAGAGCATCTCTCTCTCTCCATCGCATACCCCCCATGTACGCCCCTTTCACGTATGCACACACAACTATCTCCAGGTCCTCTAAAAGTAAGCCCCCAGAAAATTCACGCATGTTTCATCTTTCTCTCGCGATATATGCAATGACGATCATTGTATTTGAAGCGAAAGCATGATACGTACATTGGACTTCAGAATCCACTCATTACGGTCACCATTTACGTTTAGTGGTTATTATACAGTCACGGGCTCACCGTACAACTCTGTATTTGCTCATGACATGACTAGTTGACCAATTAAACGCTCCACGTGGCACCTCTAGTGTTGCATCACATTATCTCACTACCATCGTGCCCACCTGTCGACTTGTATCTACTCTACATCTACACTCTTATAAAATACATAAAATACACTCTTATAAAAAAAACAGAGTTGGTGATGATGGTGTGCCTGCCATCCTGCAATATAGGCCGTCAGATTTATATCTGACGGATAGGAAGAAACTATGGCAATTTTGCAAAAAGGTACCCACACACCTCTCCACATTTGCAAATAAGGCCTTCCCTCGTTCATCCTTTTCTCTCACAAGATAAACAAGTCATACAAATGCATCTTGATGTTACGTGCAACGCACGGGCATCTTGCTAGTAAGAATGAAAACAAACGACAAAAAAATATTTGGACGGTGGTTCGAAGTCATGACCGCGGGCACAGCGGACAAGGTGGCCTTGTATTGGTATGCTGAGCCATCTGTTTTAACACACAGGAGCTGGTGTGGTCATTATACACACACGCACACATGCACACGAACTGCATCCATGCAACACTCACACAAACACATGCACCCACGCACGCACGCAACACTCACACGTACACACGCAGCCACGCACGCACGCACGCACGCAACACTCACATGCACACACGCAACACTCACACGCACACACGCACGCATGCATGCACACACCAGTACACCACATGACCAACACACACTCTCACGCTCAAGTGCTCAACCTACACGTGCATGCGCACACATCAGGCCCTGACAGACACATACACAACCAGGTGATTCCCGCGCACGGGTTGGAGCCTTGTCGCGCCTGCGTAAATTTGTGTTTATCTGACCTTTTTCCTATGCGGACTGACAGGTGGGACCCACAAGGAACATGGTCAATTTAACTAGTCAACATGATGCCACGCAGACTATTTGGCCGGTCAACAGAGTGCAATCCGATTCTGAACTGTGAGCAAGTGATCGTATAATCACCGCAAAACATATATAGTGACCGTAATCAGCTTATTCTGAAGTTCGGTGACCGTATTACGCTTTTCTCTCTGTAGGCCCTCCAAAACTACATCTCTACACGTTCTCGCATGTTACATCTAACAACTATGCAATACAGCACTACTGCTACACTCTAACACAATAAATCATATGTGTTTTTAGTTTTACTAGATATCATATTGTTACTTATAATTATTCAGTTTTCATACATTAAAATTGCCTTTGAAATGTATGGCCAGTATCATCTACCGCGCGGGAAAAATCCCGCCCTTTCCTGTTTAATCGGGTTTGTATCGATGGATCGTGCGAAACAGCAAAACTATAGTACTATACAGTACTACAAGTGACAGTTCACTGGGCTGTCGTGTCGTCTACTCCTCCGTCGTAAGAGTGGAGCACTCGCTTTCATAAATCTTCTAGTCCCTTTCGCCGACATGTGGGACATCAAGCTACCGGGTCCACGTGCCATACCGGAATACAGTGCAGAGCAGCCGGGGTAAAGCACCCCAGTCATGGCGCCGGCGTAGTAATGAGCAATGAGGCGTCAAATCACAAAGTTGCACCTTTCCCGCAGTTAAGTTGGAGGGACGAAGCAACCATCATTTCACTCGTTGCTGAATCCGCTTCTCCCTCATCTTCTTCAACTTAACCACGTGTTGCTTCTGCCATTGTTCTGCCTCATGTGGGACGTGGATCGGCTTGGTAAAGCACTGACACGTGGGACCACATGTTAGCAAACCGCCAGGACAACGTCCTCCGAAAATAAGAAGCCTAATCCTAGACTTACAAAGGGCTAATTAGCTGCTACGTATACTTTCCATCTAGTCTATATATGCCCCCTGATTTTTAGGTGGGGTGGGCCTAATCCTCTCCTTTAATCCAATCAAATAGTCCCACATCACATCAGTTCGTAACTTTACGTAAACCATTACGTGGATGTAGCATTGCTCAAATAAGAAACCTCCCCCGCCATCCGCGCGGCAAAATCACCTCCTTTTTACTAATCTTGATTCTATAATTTTTTAGATCAATATAATTGAGATTTGTATAGATAGCACACATGAGCAAAACCAAGTGGTACGGTTAAGGGCATCCACAATGTGTAGCCAAATGTGAAAATAGCTTTTGGCATCGTGGGAACCATTGTAGACGGTGTTGCCAAAGCCAAAAAGATGGAACCGAAGCTCCCTGATTGATTGATTGAAGGAATAGAAAAATGCAACGTCTCTCCTCTTTCTCCCATGCTTGGACGCATGTAGTACAGTATAGAGCACAGAGTCTACTCCCCTGTCCCTTCTATCACAAATCACAAAGCAGTGAGGCGTCAAATCACAAAAGCACGAACGAAGCAACCATCATTTCACTCTTCGCTGACTCCGCTTCTCCATCGTCTTCTTCGAGAAACCATCTCACCGCACTAGTACTCCTAGTAGTACTAGTAAAGGACTTCCTGGATGCAAATAAGGCGGTTGTCTCGGCTTGCAGGCGGCACTTGCGAACGACTTACCGTGGTCTCCCTCAATGGTGTTCTCCGTCGAACGCACTTCGCCAAACCACCAAAAAAAAGATATCGTCGACGTCACCGCAATGGGGAAGGAAGTCAAATATAGTTACTACCTCCATTTTTTTGTACACAAGGCCAGTATATCAAAATTACAATTTGCAAAGGGCCACTAACACTAATCGAGGCAAAATTGATGGGGTTAGCAACCAAGGACATTAATATTCCCTGCATGCATGCGGAAGTGAGAAGGTTGGTTTGCATGGCGCTGCATTAATCAAGCGATGAGGAGTGAGATGGTTAGCTCTTTGGTCTTTGGAGAAAAAATATGCATTAATTGACACGTGAAACGAGGATTTGTATCGATTAAATCCCGCGAAGGAAAACCCCGCCTTTCTTTTTTAACACTAGTACTCCTAGTACGTACGTACTTATCCTATTTGGGTCTAGGCCTTGCATTGCCAAACTTCGCCACACATTTTTGCCAAGCTTGCCTAAAGTTTTCAAAATGAGAAGGAGGTACACTTGCGCACGGTGTCGCGGTCGCACCGCACCCTCACATGGTCGCTCCTGCACGCCGCGGTCGCACCGCACCCTCACACAGTCGCTCCTGCATGCCGCAAACCCAACCAAGGGAACGCACCCTCACTGACACGTGTTGTCGCATGTGAACAAACCAAACTCAGCCATCCTATCGCTGACACATAATTTTCGTTCATAGAGTATGTTTATCCAACCGCATGTTGGGGAGTATCCGTACGGCCCATGCGGTGGTCTGTTGGGGAAGAAGAAGAGGTGAGGAAGAAGGAAAGAAGGGTTAGGAGACGTAGGATATTCATCCAACCGCCTGAAATGGTAGACTGACCCAAGTCAGGCGACTTGCGTAACAAATATATGTTTTTACACAGCAAAAGATCCATAAAAACAACAACATAAAGAAAAACTATCACTACTCGCGGAAAGAGACGGCCTCGTCGTCTTTGGCTGCCGGCGCGAACCAGCCGTCGCTGCCGACGTGTGTCTCCGCACCGTGGTTGTCCTCGGCCTCCAGCTACTCGTTCAAGCAGAGCGTGCGGGCGCTCTGCATGGACGAGAGCACAGCCTGGTTCAAGTCGAGGACGTCTGGTTCCGCCTGCAGGAGGGCCTCGATGGCAGCGGCATCCGCGCGCTCCGCGTCGAGTCGAGCCTCCGCCGCCCGGTTCAAGTCCAGGACGTCCGGTTCCGCTTGCAGGAGGGCGTCGATGAGAGTGGCATCCGCGCGCTCTGCGTCGAGTCGAGCCTCTGCCGCCCGGTTCAAGTCCAGGACATCCGGTTTCGCCTGCAGGAGGGCCTCGATGGCAGCGGCATCCGCGCGCTCCGCCTCAAGTTGAGCCTCCGCCGCCCGGTTCACATCCACGGCATCCGGTTCCGCCTGCAGGAGAGCCTCGATGGCAGCGGCATGCGCGCGCTCCGCGTTGAGTTGAGCCTCTGCCTCCCGGTCCTCCTTTAGTATCGCCATGTTGAACCGCTGGTCCGCCTGCACCATGGGGGACTCGGACGCCGGCACGAAGTCGACGTCCATCATCTCATACCCATCGGGGGCCTTCTGCGCCGCGACCTCCGCCATGAACATTGGATCGGCTTCCTCCTCCTTGTAGCTTGGCTCCAGAGAACTCGGGGATTGGCCTGCCGCAAAGCGAGCTTGGGAACGGAGGTCTGTGGCGCCGACCGCCACCGCGATTTCTGTGCGGCACTCCGGCGTCAGCATCTTGTAGTAAGTAATCTTGCGGCGCACCATGGCTTTCCGGCGAACTAGGGGACGCTTGATGTGGGCTAGGGGATCGAAAGGTGGGGGAATGGGCCGGAGATTTGGTGTGGTTTTAGGGCAGTGGCTGGCATAGGCCGAGTAGCGAAGGTTCTAGTGTGAATAGTGGTTCCGGTGACGACCGGTCAATCGGTTTTGACTGTACATCGCTCTTGTCGCGTTCGTGTTGCAGCCCGGCATGCTGGACCCTCCACGTCGCTCACCAAATGGAACGCGCTTCGTCTTGCGTTTTCGCTCGCTTGTGGGACCGCAGTTGAGAGCAAACCGACGTCCCTCCCCCTCCCCCGCCCGCGTCATTTATTATACCACCACTCCCTCCGTTTTATGCGGAGTAAATAAAAACAGAGGGAGTATACTACGGATGAGGATCCCCTGACGTGGCCGAACCCATTGAGTAACTGACATGCGGGGCCTAGCAAGCATGGGGTCCGCCAGTAAGTGACCGAAAGGGAGGGTAAGGGAGGGATACCTACGTCAGAGGATCCACTTCCACTATACTACTTTGACCAAATGTTAGAGTAATAATATATGACATGCAACTTACACAAATGTTAGAGTAATAATATATGACATGCAACTTACACAAAGCATACAGGGTCTAATGCATTTTTCGAGGCTAAATTTGACCAAATGTTAGAGTAATAATATATGACATGCAACTTACACAAAGCATACGGTCAAATTCGTATGTGAAAGGAGTTTCCAATGATATAATTTTCACATTATACATCTCATGTACTATTAATCTTGTCAATAGTCAAATTGGAAACCATCTCGAGTACAAATCTAGGAGTACGTACGAATCTAACAATATTGATTGGGCGTTGTTGAATGTTGATACCTTTTTTTATCAAAGTAGAGATACTTTGACTACACATAAAACTTATATGTAAACTAGAAAGGATAGGGGGAGTATATTGTACGTTCAAAAATGAAACGAACATTGAATACCCTTTATATATGATTTGCGGATGCTATGATCACCGGTTCAAAATTTTGAATCCGCCTTAGGTATCACGTGCCCCCACTCGTTCCCTCTCGATTTCATCTTGGGGTCCGGAGATCTATTGAAAGAGGACTAGGGTGGGTACATGTGAATGATACTCGGCGGAATGTTCAAATGAGGCATGCGGGAGGATGGACTCGACTGGAGGGCGACATGATCGATGGAGAAGAGGGTTGGAGAGGAATGAGAAATAAGAAAACGCCACATGATTATACTTGAACGGCTCAAATAAACAATAAGTTGTCTCGCTTGGCCTACATAGTGAAAGGCCTAATGCGCAACGCGGAGCACTGACGCTCGAATATGGCCGGGAAAACAGGGAAACCGACATGTGGGGAACACCCGTCGGGACGACGTAGCGCAGACTAGTCCAATGGAGGAGCTGGCCCACGACCTCCTCGGCACCGACAACCGTTCATGTGGGTCGTTGGGGCCAACAACGGGGCGCAGCTCCAGCACCGCCTCTGGACACGGCGACCGCGGTGAGTGACACGCTCATATCATCGTTAGACACGGTCGGTTTCAGTGTGCCGAGGGTGGCATTAGTGTTGTGGCACGACCAACGGTATGTTTGGTTTGTGCCCAAGGTTGCCCCATCAAAGCATTGGGTAGCCAAAATTTTGGTTGAGGTATTGGTGCCCATGATTTGGCCGACATTGGCAAGAAAAATGAACTAGAGTTGGCTAGAGTCCATTGGCATGCCAAAGAAATGGCAACCATCCAAACAAAGACCAATCTTTGGGTCATGACCAAAATTTTGGTTGAGGTATTGGTTGCCCATGATTTGGCCGACATTGGCAAGAAAAATGAACTAGTGTTGGCTAGAGTTCATTGGCATGCCAAAAAAATGGCAACCATCCAAACAAAGACCAATCTTTGGGTCATGACCAAAATTTTGGTAACGTGCACTTTGGCCACAATCCAAACACACCCCAACACCCGGCTCGTCGAGGATGCACAGGGCGCCGCGATGCGTCCGCGGAGTGGTGTAGCGCGGCCAACTGCATCCTCTGGACCTAAGACCATGTCGGGTCGTCTTGGTTTTTCAATGACATGCGGGGATCGCATGTGAGCAAAGGGCATCTCCAACGTTGCCACGACCGCAGCTGACTACCCTGGCACACCAAAACCCTCGTCCCTCGCGCCGTCGCGCGGTGTGTTCCCAGCCGGCGCCAGCTGCCCGTATTCATGCCGTCCGTTCGTACGTCGTCGTTAAGAGGCTCGGTGCCCGAGGAACCAACTCCGGCGACTTAATGACGCACCCGGACGCTTGGCCTCACCGGAATGCGCTACTTAAAGCGGCAACGCCCAGCTAACCTCCACACCATAGTGCATCGTCCTCCTACCTGGCACCACATCCGCCAGCGAACGCTCTGCGGGAGAGCTTGTCTTCGGGGATGAAGCTCGAGGTCGCCGCCCTCGCTCAAGTCGCCTCTCGCGACGCAATAGCGGCGTAGCCGGACGCGGACGCGACCGCACAAGCGGTGGCCATGCTGGCGGCCGACGACGGGATCACCGTCAGCCACGCGTCCTACTTGCCGCCGTCCAACGTCCGGCACCACCGAGGTCGGGGACTCCTCCGAGGATGAGTAGGGCATGGGAGGCGGCAGGGCATGGTGTGCCAACTGGCCGGTCCGTATCCCGTGTTCTAGTCTTCCTCGCCGGAGATCGCACCTTCACTTCACGGGTCTTGAACCCCGCCCACGTACATAGAGATCGCAGATGGAGGACATCGGTCGCCGCCGTAGAATAGGTTTAGGGTCGGGTTTCTTTTATTTTTCTGTCCTATAAAAGTTTGAAATGTAATGAAAATCTGCCGTGTTTGCATTAATCTCGGCCGGTGTATATGAACTTTCACAATAATATACATATTGTAGGAGTACTAGCAAGATGCCCGTGTGTTGCACGGAAGATCAAGATCTTGTGGGAGAAAAGATGAACGAGGGAAAGCCTTATCTGCAAATGTGGAGAGGAGTGCGGGTAAATTGTCATAGTTTCCTTCCTATCCGTTAGATATAGATCGGACGGCCTATATTGCAGGATGACAGGCACACCATCATCACCAACTCTGCTTTTTATTGAACCGAGACAAATCTAACATGTGAAGTAAAATAAACACATAGGGTCTATACATACACAAATTATCTTAGGCACTCCAATAGTGCGTCCACTACACATTCACGCATTTCACATCTTTCTACATCTACGGGAACCTACGAAAGGGTTAACGTAAATTGCCTCTCTTTCTCCTCCCCTGATTTTCATGGTGGTGGGCCCCTCCCTCCCCCCAATCTACAATCAACAGCTCACACGTTTCACATTACGTTAATTACATAACTGGGATTACGTAGGTGTAGCATTACTCGTCTAAAAAACCCAACTAAGCCAACCTCCCAGCATATCGCGCGGGAAAAGACCCGGCCGCGCTGTTTTAGTCGGGATTACCGGATTACTAGTAGTAGTATCGATGGATCGCGCGAAGCAACAATTTTTTTTTTGAGGGGGCGAAGCACCTAGTTTAAAAGGAAAAAAGGCGGTACACTCACAGCACCCCTGTCGCGGTCGCATTGCACCCCACACACGTTCGGTCCTGCACACGGCTCACGCAAACAGAACACGCTTCGGCTTGCCTCTTCACTGACACGTGGGACTGCACTTGGGGAAACCGACCATGCGCCAAACTCCCCCCGCCCACCGCGCGAAAATCCTCCCCTCCCCCCCCACACCCAAAAATTCCCCCCAAATCCGATTCAACCGCCCTTCGGCCAACTAGCCAATAATATTCCCCAAACCCCCTCCCC
>NC_057802.1:136126659-136134691 GCF_018294505.1 Triticum aestivum
CTCCACTCCATTCACTCCGCCAAAGCCGCCCTCCCCGCCGCGCCGATACGTCGGCGCCGCGGTTCGGCGATCCTCTCGCTCCCACAGTACGCTCTCGTAGACTGTCGTCCTCTAGCCGCGCCGCCACCTCTGGCTACGTTCTTATGGAGGCGCACGGCGGTCAGCGCCGCCACCGCTGGCGACATTCGTGTGGAGACGCACGGCGGTCAGCTTCTCCCACGGTACGCGCATTCTAGACTGAGGCCCCGTTCATGTCGGTGTAGCGCTGAATGTTAGCTGATAGACACTGTTAATCTCACTGTTTGCCGAAGTAGTTTACTGTCAATATGCTCTGCTTAAGAAGCTTCCTTGCCCTGTTCTGCACTCAATCTGCTTAGCTGAGATGGCATGCCAAGGCCGATTAGTTGCTAAAATATCCTGCCATATATTTATTGTGACGTAGATTGCCATGGTCTAGTAGCCAATCTGTTAGGTGAAATAGCTCTACACCGTTTTATACTCGATCTTTGTTGTTGTGATGGCCTTCGATAGTTCGATGGCTGTGTGCTCGGCCTCATTGACTGCTGAAACAGCCTGCCATAATTTGGCACTCAAATCTGTTTGCTGAATTAGCTTTACATATATTTCGTTACTTAGATCTGCTCGTCCAAATATCTTGCCATAGCTTTAGACATCAACCTAGGTATTTTTTTATGGACTTCATAAAAAAGCATATATGTTTTTCCTGTAATATCTAGTAGAAGAACTAATTTGTATGTCTAACAGATGGACAGGACTTGGATAACTTCTGCTCGAAGATTCTCCGCTGCATATGTCGAGGGGGTTGAAAACTTCATGAACTTTATCAGAGCTGAGTACGGTGGTCCGAAATCAGATGTGCTCTGCCCATGTAGCAGTTGTATGAATTCAGTTACAAGACCCCAGTCAACTGTGCAAAATCATCTACACTTGTATGGGATGTCGGTCACATATACTAGGTGGGTTCATCATGGTGAAGCTGTGAACGTCAATGTTATTGACTACGTGGAAGCAGCAGATCACCATCTTGATCTGCCTGATGCTCAGGTGGAAGAGGAGGAGGTGGTGGTGGTGGCGGAGCCAGTGAGTTTGACCAACATTGAAACAATGCTACGAAATGCTCGTGCATTCCGTGAACTTTCACCTGCAGAAGAAAAATGGTGGGCCCGCATGTTGGAACAATGCAACATTGTTGTCACCCCAGGAAATAAGTTGTCAGTATTCTCAGCTATGGTCACCTTTCTTCAGGTGAAGACATCTGAGCGGATGACCAACAAATCATTCGATGCGATGTTGGCTGCTTTCCGCAAATCTTTCCCAGATGCGTCTGAGCTGCCACACACCTACAGTAAAATGAAGAATTTCCTTCGTGCAGTTGGAATTGGATATGATATGATCCATGTTTGTAAGAATAATTGTGTTCTGTTCCGGAAGGATTATGCCAACTTAATTGAATGCCCGAAATGCAAATCATCAAGATGGAAAGATGGCGATGCTGTGAAGAGGATTCCTCCTAATGTTCTGAGACATTTTCCAATTACACCAAGATTGCAGAGGTTGTTTCATGATGCTGAAACAAGAGAGGATGTACTGTGGCATTCTAGGAACCAGGAGTACAGAGATCAGAATGTAATGAGCCATCCATCTCATGGTAGTGAGTGGAAAAGCTTCAATGATAAACACAAAGAGTTTGCTGCTGACCCGAGAAACATTAGACTTGGCTTAGCTTCAGATGGATTTAACCCATTTGGCCACCAGAGCGCCACATATAGCATGTGGCCAGTGCTTGTTATCCCTTACAACATGCCTCCAAATGTCTGCACCAAAGAATCAAACTACATGATGGCCTTGCTCATCCCAGGTCCAAAAAGTCCTGGAAAGGATTTTGATTTGTTCATGGAGCCTCTTGTGGAGGAACTTCAATAGCTATGGAAGGGTGTTCTCACTCGAGACCTATATAGCAGCCCACCAGCTGATTTCTTTCTGCGTGCTGTTATAATTTGGTGCATCCATGATTATCTGGCTTTGGGCACTATGTCAGGGCGAACGACACATGGTTACAATGCATGTGTTCGCTGTGACAGGAATCCGCTGTCATACGCAATACTTAGCAAGATCTATTACATTGGACACCGCCGTTTCCTTGCCAAGGACAAGCCGCATCCTAGAAAATACCAAAGACATGTGTCAATGCAAAGCATGAAAACCGTGATGCGCCAAAGAGGCTCACCGCCGATGAGTTGCAAGTGGAATTAGAGAAGGTCAGGCATATTACACCAGGAAACCATCCTGGTAATGGTAGCGGGAAAAGGAAGCGTGGCAGGGTAGAAGAGAGATTATTGTTTACCCGCAGGTCCACTTTGTGGGACTTGGAGTATTGGAAAGATTTGGATCTGCGGCATAATCTTGATGTGATGCGCATCGAGAAAAATATATGTGACAGCATTATCGGCACACTTCTTAATATTGAAGGCAAGACGAAAGATACCTTAAAATCTAGGATTGATTTGACACACCTGGGTATCAGAAAGGATTTGCAGGTGCAAGATGAAGGTAAACCACGGGATATGGCACCAGTTGTGTACGTCTTGGACAAGGTAAAAAGAAAAGAATTCTGCGAGGTCCTGTCACGTGTGAGATTCCCACATGGATTTGCTTCCAACCCTGAAAGGAGAGTCAGTGCAGATGGAAACAAGGTACAAAGGTTGAAAACTCATGACTGCCACGTCCTACTTCAAAGGGTTTTACCTGTTATCCTTAGAGGATTGGGCCGCCCTGACATATATAGAGCAGTTGCAGAGTTGGGACAATTCTTTAGGGAACTCTGCAGTAGGAATATCATGATAGATGCTTTGGAGCGTCTTAGAGACAAGATACCAACTATCCTATGCGACCTTGAGAAGATATATCCTCCAGCCTTCTTTGATGTGATGGTGCATTTGGCTGTTCATCTACCTGATGAGGCACTACTTAGAGGTCCAGTACAGTATGGCTGGATGTACCCTATTGAAAGGCGGCTAGGCACTTTCAAGGGCTATGTTAGGAACAGAGCTAGACCCGAGGGTTCCATTGCAGAGGCCTACATTGCTACAGAAGCGTTGACATTCTGCTCAAAATACATTGAAACAGCTGATCAGCTTAGCAAAGAGGTGGGTGAAGACAATCCCGGGCTCAATGTTTTCGATTATTCTGTTCGAGTTACAGGGAAGAGTCGACAAGAGGACAAACCTAAAGATTTGGACAAAATGGTTTGGTATGTGTTGAATAACTGTCCTGAGATACTACCTTATATCAAGTAAGTGCAGTACTGCAGCTTATACATCGTAATCTACTTAACTTGCAGCACATTCTTATATATTTAGATGTTTGACGAGATCACTATGTTGTGCAGCATCTACAAAGAGGAGTTACTGCCGCAAAATCCAAGAAACATTGACAAACTGGTTATGGCAGGATTTGCGAAATGGTTCAAGAACCATGTAAGCTTTTGAAGTGCACTGTCAGTTTTTTTAATATATTGAGTACATAAGATGATCAGCTTGTCTATTTTCTAACCATAGGTTAAGAAGATGCGGGAGGATGGGCAGGCAGTTGATGATGCCCTTTACTCACTAGCAATGGGTCCTGATACTCGGGTAAGACATTATGAATCTTGCGTTGTTGGAGATGTGCGCTACAACACCCTTGCACAAGACGAAGGCAGGAAGACACAAAACAGTGCCATCATGAGCACGGATACATATGACAAAGAGACAATTGAAATGTATGCTAACATAACAGACATTGTTCAGTTGCAATATATCTCCAGTTTCGAGGATCATCGGTGTGTGGTTCTGTTGTGCTGTCATTGGTATAACCTGTTTTCCAGGATCGCAAAACCCAGAGCTGATGATTATTTCAAATCCATCAATGTCAAGGCGGCGTACCAGACCAACGAGCCTTTTATTTTGGCAAATCAAGCAACACAGATATTTTTCTTGGAAGACACATTTGCACGTAGCGATGGCTGGAGAGTATTGCAAAGGTTTGAGCAGAGGAATTCGTTTAATGAAGTTGCACAACAAGATGATGCTTACACTACTCCTGATGTACAAGATAACACAGATGTTCCTAATATCTTTGAGAACCATCACGTCAATGACGCCGGCGAAAAGATTGCCTGTCGTGCTGTGGACATACAAGAGTTGATCAAGAAGAAGCCAATGTTCGAGGACGTTGAGGACGAAGAAGAAGATGACACCGTGGGGAATTACGATTCAGACTGATACACATGGCGAAGATGTTGACGCTGCTGCTGCGGATGATGATTACATTGCTTTTGTCGTATTTGCCTGTCAGAATACGTTTTTTTTATCTACTATGTGAAATTGTGTTTGCTATGACAACTGAAACCTGATGAACATGTTAGTATTTTGCTGTGAGGACATCACTTGTTATGTATGCTGATTTGTGTTTGGTGATTGTATGACAACTCAAACATGATGACATTGTTGTTTAGTTGTACTCATATTTGGCTGTGAAACTTGAATTTGATGACATAGTTTGATGTTGGACTGCAATTTACTCGACGTCTTCGAATGAGAACAAAGCTAACCCAACAGGGCCTCTGCTATTTATTTATTTATATGAGCAAAAGGGGGTACCCCCTGATTTCCGTTAATAGAAATCATTAGATGTTCACAACACTACGCCCAGCCTGCTACACAGGTTTCATTCATTACTAGTTTCAGCAAAGTGCCCATGCCGTAGCCACTGAATACATCACGAGTGCTACATACACTGCAAATAAAGAGACAATCATCCTACAGAGCACATCGATTTTGCCCATTATCTTCACAAGCTCTTTCATCTACTCATTGCTGTCAAGGCCGTTCAGCAGCTGTTGCTTGGCCATGATCAGAGGAACTGCATCTTTAACCTTCTGCTCTGCATCTTCCTCTTCTGTCGTTCCTTCAGTTACTTGTCCAACACCCCAACCTGCTGGTATTAGGATTCCTCGGCTAACCAAATAATCAACGTAGTTGCATTCCCCCACATCAGCAACTTCCCAGAAATACAAATCACACGAATCTTCCCTTTTCTGCACGAATCAAATTGGAAGATCATCAACCAAACTATTAAAAAAATCAGCAACTGGAAGCAGCAGAACAACACTTAAACATATTATTACCCCATGATTCGGGCATTTGTAGAAGACTTGGCCAGGGTTGCAGATTGTGGTTGAGACGCGATGGATGACTCTGCGTGATTTGCAGCAGTGGCACCACACCAACGGCAGCGGGTTGCGATGAGCAATCGGCTGCGGTGCGCGTGCCGGCGGGGGTGTGATGAGACCCACATGCGATGGTACGGGTGGCGACTTGGCGCATATCTGGTTGTTGCCTGCTGAAGAGCAGGTGGACGAGCAGCCAGTGGACATGGTTGCTGCGGCCAGAGCTTCTGATGCTAGGCAGAGTAAGTAGATAAGAGGAGAACCGAACGTTGGATATGTCAGTTTCATTATTTGCAGAGTAGCATAGCACCATATATAGTCATAGTCTAGGTTTGGATTCGAACCAACTACAGGAGCACGTCTTTCTTTTTTCTAAAACTCGGCAACATCTCTTTACTGGTACACTAGCTTGTTCTGTACGCCTTCCCAAGTCTTTGATTTTCTTTCCCTTTTTTTGCGAGGAAGGAAGGAGGACAAAATTGAGAGTTCCTGGGACTCGAACCCAAGACCTCTCGGTTGAAAACCAAGGGTGCTAGTCACTTATGTGGCGAACGTTCCCTGTGAGGAGGACGGCAGACAAACGCATTTTCCTCGCAGTTTTCTTCCTATATATAAAAAAGTATGCTACTTGGTGTCCGCTTAGTCAACAAACGATTGTGCCAACCTTGACCGTTGGATTGACATTCAACGTCTGTCGCGTTTCTTCAGTCTCTTCTTCCTCGAGCCACCAAAGCCAAACCAGCGCCGGCGGGACCGCCTGCTCCCGCCTCCTACGGCTGGCTGTGATCTTCCCCGGCTCCTATTCGTTCCCGTCCGAGGCCTCACCATCGTCATCCGCCTTGGTTCGCTCGCCGCGGCGCCACCCTCCGGTGTTGTCAACATGGTCAACAACCGAGAGGAATAAGGAGATGACTGTACATGGTGAGGATGACAGTAGGGACCCAGCAGCGCACGCAGTAATTTTGTTTTTTCGAGACGGAGAAGGGTATCAACTGGGTTGTGCGGGACCCATGGCCCGTCTAGCCCAGGCTTTTATTTCATATGTTTAGCACATGACCAGCCCAGTTTGTTTTTTTCCTTTCTGAAAATGGCTAGCCAGCTATTTTGTTTTTTGCAGAATAACCAACGTAGGCCTACTTGCTTTTCTACGCCCTGCTGGGCCGGAAATCTTTCAAGACGAGGAGGGATGCATTTTGCCCAGAAAATGGGCTATAAGTAATAAGAAATGGGCTATAAGTAATAATAAGTGGGCAGTAAAATGAAAAAATACAGCAAACAGGCAATTAGTTCCAAAATACTGTTTTCTTTCGGATTTTGATATTTTAAATTTCATTGTTTTTGTGCGGGTAAAATTTCATTGAATTTAAATTAGGTATATTTAGATTTAAAATTAATTTGAATCTGGCTAGAAATTTCGGGCTGTATGCTGTTTGGGACAGATTTGGAGGTTGACTTGTGGGTCTACTAGGTTGACGTGTACTTTGGCTTTGTCAACTTAGTCCACAAACGATTCTAGCAGCGGTGACCGTTGGATGTTAATCCAACGGCCGTGCTGCTTCTTCAATATCTGATCTTCTTGCTCCAGCCGCCCAAACCAACTCCGGTGGGACTGCCTGCTCCCGCCTCCCGTGGCCGGCTGTGCTGCCGCACAGGCTGCACCGCCCCACCCTACTTCATTGCTGGCCAGGCCATTCCTCTACTCACCCACACCTCCTGTTATTTTCCGGCACGGCAACCGGACCAGTAAACCCTCGTACTCTCCACCGCATGGGCAACCATTGCCGAGTCTTCCCTGGCTCCGTGTCGTTCCCTTCCTAGGCCTCGCCGTCGTCCACCGCCATGGTGCTCTCGGCGCGGCCTGGTCAACGTGGTCAACGAACGACATCCATCGGCCGTGGACTGTACACGCAAAATAATGATTCCTCCACCTGACAGCTGGGACCCACCGGAAGGGCCTCTGTATTTCGCAAAAAAAACGTTCCCCCCGCTGACATGTCGGACCCACCAGCTATATCTTCGCACGCAAGGAAGTGCCTCCTTATTACTCACAAAAAAATGAATAGCCCCCTGCTAGCTGGGACCCACCATAGTGGGAGGATGACTTGTGGGCCAACTAAGTTGACGGGGACGGAGGGCTTTGTCAACTTAGTCAATATGAACGATTCTAGCTCCAGTGACCGTACGATGTCCATCCAACGGCCGTAGTGCTTCTTCAACCTCTGGTCTTCTTGCTCCAGCCGCCCAAAGCAGCGCCGGTCGTGCCGCATGCTCCTGCCTCCCATGGCCGGCTGTGCTGCCGCAGAGGCCTCACCGCCCCCTACTATTCCCACCGCTGGCCAGGGCCTGTGGTGACGGCAGCCTCACACTGCAGCCGAACCAGTGAACCCTCGTACTCCTCTCCGCGCGGGCTTCCACTGCTGCGTCTTCCCCGGCTCTGTGTCGTCCCCTTCCTAGGCCTCGCCGTCGTCCACCGCCGTGGTGCTCTCGGCGCGGCCTGGTCAACATGGTCAAGGAACGACTTCCATCGGACATGGACTGTACGTGGAGAGGCTGACAGCTGGGTCCACGGCCGCAGCAAGGAAGTGCCTCCTTATTACGCGGAAAATAATTATTCCTCCACCTGACAGCTGGGACCCACCGGACGGGCCACTCTATTTCGCGGAAAAAACGTTTCCCCCTGACTGCTGGGACCCACCAGCTTCATCTTCGCACGCAAGGAAGTGCATCCGGGCCAAAAAAATGATTCGCCCCCCTGACTGCTGGGACCCACCAGCTACACCTTCGCACGCAAGGAAGTGCGTC
>NC_057802.1:136134858-136135594 GCF_018294505.1 Triticum aestivum
CACCGGCTACATCTTCGCACGCAAGGAAGTGCGTCCGGGCAAAAAAAAAAGATTCGCCCCCTGACTGCTGGGACCCACCAGCTACATCTTCGCAGGCAAGGAAGTGCCTGACAGTCGGGACCCACCTGGTCGAAGCGTACGTAGCGTTGTCATTCTGGTCGCGAACGTGTACGTACATACTGGTCGATGTACAGGCGCGCACGTGTCGTAGTAGAGGCGCGCACGTAGCATGTACACGTACGTACAGTGGCCAGGGTGCAAGAAAGAAAATACGGCCACGTATGTGTACATACGGGCGGGGTCTCGAACGCCTACTCGCGCATACGTACGGCCAGGGCTCGTGTACACGGCTGGGTCGGAACGAAGAAACATCGTCATCGTCGTGTTCATGGGGAGGCAACGGAATGCGTCGTGTTCATGGGGAGGCAACGGAATGCGTCATGTTCATGGGGAGGCAACGGAATGCGTCGTGTTCATCGGGAGGCAACGAAATGCGTGGGAGCCAACCGGCTGGGTCGGAACGAAATGTGTGGTCGTGTTCATCGGGAGGGCTTGGACGGAACAGGCGATGGAAACGAGGCCTGGCGTACCGCAAAACGGGGGAAACGGACCTCCTACGTTCGGAACGGGGTCCTGTTGATCGGGAGGGGTGTGGCGTACCGCAAAACGGAGGAAACGGACCTCCTACGGTCGAAATGGGGGTCCTGTTGATCGGGAGGGGTGTGGCCTACCGCAA
>NC_057802.1:136136631-136140721 GCF_018294505.1 Triticum aestivum
TTCAGTTAGCAGCAGTAGCGAAGTAATCGCTCGATCGGGTTCAGTTAACAGCCATCGATCGATCGCTCGGGTTCAGTAACGCATAGCCTGCAGTGCAATCGCTCGGGTTCAGTTAGAGCCCAACGCCTCGCTCGGGTTCAGTTAGAGCCAACGCCTCGCACACACGCGCGTACGTGTACGAGAGAAACGCGCATCGCTCGTCCCCCGACCTCCCACCGTAACCGGGAACTCCCCGAAATTTTCCTCCCCCTCGCTTCTACCACGGTTTTTTCCGTCATGGACGGCCCAAAGAATGTCATCCAGCTGCGTCTCCGGCCCGCCCAGGACGAAAAGCCCATTTTCTGTCATGATTTTTTTGTCATAGAAGTAGGAGCCCACCACATCTATGATGATACCGGGTTTTGTCACAATTATCATCATAGAAGTGTCATATGTATGACAGAAAAAAATTCGTTCGGCCCAAAATGTCACGGATGTGTCTTTTTTTGTAGTGTTGGTGGTAAGCAGTATGACTATTATCACCCACAACTCATTGTGTTCTACTCGTGCATATCATCTACGCACAGACCTGGCTCTGATACCACTGTTGGGGAACGTAGCATGCAATTTCAAAAAAATTCCTACAATCACGCAAGATCTATCTAGAAGATGCATAGCAACGAGACGGGGAGAGTGTGTCCATGTACCCTTGTAGACCGAAAGCGGAAGCGTTAGGTTAACGCGGTTGATGTAGTCGAACGTCTTCACGATCCAACTGACCCAAGTACCGAACGTACGGCACCTCCGTGTTCAGCACACGTTCAGCTCGATGACGTCCCTCGAACTCTTGATCCAGTAGAGGGTCGAGGGAGAGTTCCGTCAGCACGACGGCGTGGCGATGGTGATGGTGATGTGATCCGCGCAGGGCTTTGCCTAAGCACTACGACGCTATGACCGGAGGAGTAAACTATGGAGGGGGGCACTGCACACGGCTAAGAGAATAACTGTTGTCCCTTTGGGGTGCCCCCCGCCCTCGTATATAAAGGAGGGGAGGAGGTGGTGGCCTGCCCTAGGGGTGGCGCGCCATGGGGGGAGTCCTACTAGAACTCCACTCCTAGTAGGATTCGGACCTCCCTTCCTTCCAACGGAGAGGGGAAAGGGGAAAGAGGGGAGAGGGAGAAGGAAAGGGGGGCCGCGCCCCCACCCCTTGTCCAATTCGGGTTGGGCAGGGGGGAGGTGCGCGCCTCCTCTTGTGGCCTTCCTCCCTCTCTCCACTATGGCCCATGAGGCCCATTAACTTTCCTGGGGGGGTTCCGATAGCCTCCCGGTACTCCGATAAATCCCCGAACCTCTTCGGAACCATTCTGGTGTCCGTATACAACCTTCCAATATATGTATCTTTACCTCTCGACCATTTCGAGACTCCTCGTCATGTCCGTGATCTCATCCGAGACTCCGAACAAACTTCGGTCACCAAAACACATAACTCATAATACAAATCGTCATTGAACGTTAAGCGTGCAGACCCTAAGGGTTCGGGAACTATGTAGACATGACCGAGACACATCTCCTGTCAATAACCAATAGCGGAACCTGGATGCTCATATTGGTTCCTACATATTCTATGAAGATCTTTATCGGTCAAACCGCATAACAACATACATCATTCCCTTTGTCATCAGTATGTTACTTGCCCGAGATTCGATCATCGGTATCATCATACCTAGTTCAATCTCGTTACCAGCAAGTCTCTTTACTTGTTCTGTAATGCATCATCCCGCAACTAACTCATTAGTCACGTTGCTCGCAAGGCTTATAGTGATGTGCATTACCGAGAGGGCCCGAAGATACCTCTCCGATACTCGGAGTGACAAATCCTAATGTCGATCTATGCCAACCCAACAAACACCTTCGGAGACACCTGTAGAGCATCTTTATAATCACCCAGTTATGTTGTGACGTTTGATAGCACACAATGTGTTCCTCCGGTATTCGGGAGTTGCATAATCTCATAGTCAGAGGAATATGTATAAGTTATGAAGAAAGCAATAGCAATAAAACTAAACGATCATAATGCTAAGCTAACGGATGGGTCTTGTCCATCACATCATTCTCTAATGATGTGATCCCGTTCATCAAATGACAACACATGTCTATGGTTAGGAAACATAATCATCTTTGATCAACGAGCTAGTCAAGTAGAGGCATACTAGGGACACTCTGTTTTGTCTATGTATTCACACATGTACTAAGTTTCCGGTTAATACAATTTTAGCATGAATAATAAACATTTATCATGATATAAGGAAAATATAATTAACAACTTTATTATTGCCTCTAGGGCATATTTCCTTCATACGGAGGGTGTAGTCGCTATCCTTCCGCCTCCGCCTACAACAAGAAGAAGGGGACGATTTATTTTTTTACGTGAGAAGGGAAAGGTTCTTTTCTTCTTATATAATTATCTACAATATTTTCCTTTGGCAGAACCTTGGTTCCAATAACGCCCGAACTCGGATTCGGTTGCCTCCGGAGACAACAAGTCAACAACAATGGTTAGGTTCTTTTATCTGTTAACTTTTTTTCTTTGCAGAAAATATTTTTTAAAAAAATACACCCAATGAAACTGAATATTACTAGTAAAAAAAGAGCAAGTGCGTTGCAATGAGAGAGAAAAAACCATAATCTCCAATGGTCATGCCCACGTTTTGCTGCATCATCGAGATACACTATCACTTTCAGTTTTGTGAAATCTTGAACTATTTTTGAAACCATGAATTTTTTTAAACTCTTGCACATATTTGAAATCATGAAAAATTTCAAATTCAAGAATGCTTTTACCTTTTTATTGGATATTTTCTAAAATCAAGAACATTTTATACTATTTGTAAATATTTTTTTAATTGTGAAGAATCGGCAAACATTTCTAGAATTGACGTACATTTTTTTGGAAAATTGGTGGAACAATTTTTGAAATTCACGAATATTTTTTTGATTTAAAGAACATTTGTTTTTATTTAAAAATATTTTTTGAAATGCATGATCATTTTTTAAATTAGCGTACATTTTATGAATGAATAAACTATTTTGTAAGTCACGAACAACTTTGAATTTTTAGGAGATTTTTATTAATGAATTTTTTTTGAATTGGTGAGATTATTTTCGATTTCATTAACATTTTTTAATATGCAAACTTTTTAAAAATCAAGAACATTTTTTGATTTCCAAAACATTTGTTTTCAGAATTTCGAACAATTTTTGAATAGGACATTTGTTTTTACAAAATTGCGACCATTTTCCAAAATCCAAAAACATTTTATGATTTTCTAAACATTTTATTTCAAAATTATTGTTTTTTAAATTTTCGAAACTTTTTTTGAAGTCCCAAATTATTTAAAGTAGAAGAAAATGAAAAAAAATAAAACAGGCTGCTTGGACATGGGCCAGCCCAAATGGGCGTGCCACATCTTCTTCCAGCGTGCAGAGCGCATATATGAGGTGCCTACTGCATGGGCGACCCAGGCAGAGGATTTCCTCGTGTGAAACTTTTTTACCACTTATAGGTGGCACTGGTGGGTAGTATTTTGCAATTTTTGGGGCAATTTCCCTGTTTATTATTATTATTATTATTACTATTATTATTATTAGGTTTAGATTGAGAAAACAATCCGTCGGCCTATCGGCCGCCTTGGTAACCGTTGGATATATCCTTTCACACGTGGGTGAAGCCCATGAGTTCCTGTTTTCTTTATCTCTTCTGTATCTATTGTTACGCCAATTTCTCATCTTCGAGCAAAAGAGTAGTTCGACTACCTGGAAACGTCATGAAAAAAAAAAGCAGTGACTGATGTGGTCGTCGTGTGTCCGGCTTGCAAGAGATCGACTCTCTTTCAATGTCTTGAATCTTGATTTTTAGCTTGGGCGTCCGGCTTTGCAGCATAAGAACACATCAATAACCAGCGCACATCAGCGGTGGCCTATGCTGTGGGTGGCTGGCCTTGCAGCGTCCCGCTTGTAGCAGCGACCGTCAACCTCGCAACATCACGCATCTGGATTGCAGCAGCTGGTGGCCAGGTGACCAGCCTTGCAGTGTCAGTCGACCTCGTAGCAT